>NC_134700.1:288706241-288861241 GCF_043290135.1 Rhipicephalus microplus
ATCTAGGAGAAGAAGCAAGAGAAAGACGACGGGATTAGGAAGGGACAGCATCTCAAGAGAGTAAGGCGAACGCAAACGAGCCATGCCATCATCTGTGTGCCAGTTATGACAGTGATTCAAAACCGCCGAAAATTTCTTCCCCGATTGCGGGAAAGGGACGTCGGTTAGTCGAGTTGTGTGGGCGCCTGGTGAAAGCATGTTATATTTTTAAATGTAAGCCATAGTACCTGCTTGTACCATGGACTTATCGTTACATACATACACAGTATAACTGATTGAGAAGCATGTTTTCATCTACATCGTGCACTGACGCAAACGCTGCCTCACGCGGCTTGCATGTAACACAGTAAGCAGCGCAGAGTTTATAATATATGCATAATATCGTATAGTGGGGAATTGTTGGACGGTGTGTAATAATTTTTAAATAATGTAAATCATTCCATTACACGGAATCAACGAGATATGAAAAGCGCACCACGGCAAGTCTGCAGGGCTTCTAGATGTGGCCGCATCGTCTGGGTTATAGTAGCAGATGTCGATGCCGCGCACTCGCCTGACGACCCTTGATTCTGGTTTACTAGCGAGTGCATTTCCAGAGGTTGTCCGGCTTGCTTTACTGCTGTGGAGCACGACGCCTGCCTTGCACTGGGCGATCCAAGAGGAGACGTTGTTTGCTCTGTACTGCCGCTTGGTGATGAGTGCATCATTCCCATCACGAGGACTTTCTGCAGTGATGAAAGCGCAGCACGGGCGTCTGTCTGATCGTTGCTTCCTTGAAGCTGTCTGATGGTGGAAAAAAGTGCTTCGACAGGGTCACTGGAGAATTTGGCAGTCAACACGTATAGGAAACCTGAACGGATGAGAAATTGTGTGCACTGTACTGTGGACATTGTGGTCAGTTGGAGAGCTTCGTATGTTTCAAGAGATATGAATGCCCTCTTATGTGGTGCCGCGGCTTTCCATGCTGCGAAAAAGGGCAGAAATTCCTGCTCCAGCCATATCAACCTGAAAATAAAGCAGTTTATTGTAGAAAATATGAAACCTAGCGGGATAAATGGAATGTACCTGTCATCATCTGGGGAACTGAACGGCATCCTGTTTTGGTCCCGGCTTACTACGTGGAAGGTTGTATTTCTTATGTTGTGTATGGTGAACCATTTAAATATCATTTCCATCAGCTCGATGGTTGGCAGGCAGTCTTCAAACCCGAAAATGCCAAATCTGCGGCCGTATTGTAAGAGGTATCGTAAGGCCGATGTCACCTAGAAACCAAGGAGACGCGACATATTAAAAATGATCGGAATTATTTAGAGAGAGGTTTCTAAGCTTGGACGTTCGTATACAGCAAGTGAGACGAGTTACAAGTGGCACTGCAGTCATCAATAACGTGCACTTTTAAGTGAGTTTGTGTTAGTGAACATATATTTATAGAAGCTCTAATGATACGTAATTATTGTGTGGTAAGCAATACGCGCAGGTACATTCGTTAAGAAAGGGAAATTGTATGTTCAGATAACCATGCGCTGTTAGCAGCAGCAGTAGCAGCAGCTCATGTGCATGTTTTTATGTGACCATACTGATAAATATGTTAGCAGTTATATACGTATTGAATTACATTTTCACCATTTGCTTCCGTTTGGGTTCTACAAACAAATAAACCAGAAACTAACATGAATATTCACGTATCGTTTGCGGTGAATTACTATTAAAAGGCAGTTTTTGTACTGCTTCATTTGAACGAAAAGCTGCAAAATTTTTTCTGCTTCTGCATGAACATTCACTTGACGTAATATGATGTAAAATGAGTTGTGGCGTAATATTAGCGCATAAAAGTTTGCCCGAGCGCGCCAAAGAATTTGAGAAGTATAAACGTCACTACTGATAGAAAACTGCGAGCATGATTCTAGCTCAATTAGATGTATTTTTTTGTGTAATACAGGTTGCAGGAAGCATACATAATTTACAGCTAACGAAAAGGCATTTCCTGCATGACCTGTGTGCGTCACGCATTGTGATGTCTACAAGGAATACAGAGAATCTGGGAGTGTGTGACACTAACGCTAAATGGGTTTACACCTTTTCTTATACATGCCTGTGGAGAGAACACTTCAACGGCCCTCTTCACGCTTAATTTCTCGAAGTTCGTCGGGTAAACGTGCTTCTGCGTAAGGTTCCGAACAAGCTTGAACGACGACTGTTTTTCTGTTATGTCCAGCAACTTTCTCAAATACGTGGGGCTGTAGTAATGCCCATTGTTGAACAGAACGCGTTTGGTGGACAACATCTGGTTGCGGAGATTTTTCAGGATGTGGCAGTGGTCAAAAGAAAGGAAGAGCCTCCGATTCATATCCATTGGATGTCTGCAACAACAACAAAAAAAAATGAATAAATAAATTGGAGAAAGGCGGCGTTTGCGGTGTGAATAATTAGTTGCATATACGGTTTTCTGTTTTTTACCAAAGTAATGTAAATGTTAGCCATTCGAAGGACGTGTGCGTTGTTAATTATTACCTTATTATAAAATTTCTCCACTCATGCCATGATCCTGCAGGTCTGTGTGTGTGTTTTATTGAGATTACCTACACCTTAAATCTTCCGAAACTTTAAGTATACTCACCCATTCATACAGTCGCATGCAGGTGCGCATACATTACGCAAACGCGTAACGTCAATTGATTTGTAAAGACGGGCTATTTACAGCGATTGTACTGTTGATAGCAATCTTGTTATGGACACGGCTTTCTTATATGGCAGCGCTGATTAAAAAAAAAGAAGGGGGGGGGGGGCTCTGATGCTGATACAGGCTTTTTTTTTTGTGCGACCAAGTCTTTTTTTTTTTTTTCACTCAAACACGGCATGCATGCGCGTGCATACATTGATTGATAGATATGTGGGGTTTAACGTCCCAAAACCACCATATTATTATGAGAGACACCGTAGTGAAGGGCTCCAGAAATTTCGACCACCTGGGGTTCTTTAACGTGCACCCAAATCTGAGAACGCGGGCCTACAACATTTCCGCCTCCATCGGAAAAGCAGCAGCCGCAGCTGGGATTCGATCCATGCATACATTGAGGGCACACTGCGAATACATATAAAAAAATATTTACACTAGGCATTGCGCACAGCTTAATGCGAGCTGAGAGCAAAAATATATACTTAGCAACTTACGGCACAACTGGCATCATACGACCATTCCCTAACATGGTGAACATCTTTTTGTTCGAAGCGTGGTTGTCAGCTACAAGTCGGACCACTTGGAATCCTGCTTCTTCGATGGACTTAATTACTTCAAGTGTTAGTTGATGCAGGTGGTCTCCTTTTACTGACTGCGTGAAATAATATCCCACGGGTAGCCTGAAAAAGATAAAAATTAGCAGTATTCTGTAGCGTCGGTGTCAGCTGGGCTTAAAATCTCACTCCGTTGGAGAGAGGAGGAGAGCCAATTGCTCATCTCGAGCGCTTGTCAAATAAGTGCACAATGCTAAAGTTGACTTGCCGGGGGAAAGGGGGGGGGGAGCCCTCCTTAAAAAATAGAAGACGACTCCCCCTGCCCCTCCCCAGACTTTCAGCCCTGGTCGCGGAATAGCACATCATTGGTTAATTAAAGACAACGTTTTCTTTTTATATCTATAGGTGGGGTTAGTCTTTCAGTCACAGCGAAACGTATAGTGATAGACAAAGTGATGATTCACTTACGTGTAGTGCGTTGATAAGCCTACAAATACAAAGGCGAGAAGGTGTGTGGCCAGCTCGTTCTGAATGCCCACTTCTTTTTCTAGGCCTCCCATTTCGACTAGGCCATGGACTTTGTCTCCTTTTTTTTCGTACGTCAGTGCTTGCTTTAAAGACATTTCATCCACAATCAAAGAGCCCATTTTTTCCTAACAAAAAAAATGGGGGGGGGGGAATTCACTGTTAACAGACATGCGTTATATATCGGCGGAGACAGTTAATTATATAAATAACCTTCTTTGTTGTTCCGTACATGACCCATAATTTAACAGAAATGATTAGGGTTTAGAGCAAACATAGCGCACTGCCGTATACTCTTAAACAATACATCTTACGTTCGAGTAATCCTTGCCACAGGTCTGGTCCCTGTTTATTCACTTTAAATCACTTTTCATTCGGCTATACTAGCATGTATTTTGATCAGTCAAACACTGCCGCGTGCGCTGCTTCCTTCGTTATTCGCGTGCATATTGTAAATAATTCTGATCGAAGTAACGTACCCGTTCGGACAAGTGTGTGCTTTCCGTGTGCAGCCTTTGCTTCATTAGCGACGAAACAACTGCTCCAGTACAGTAGCCAATGTAACGCTTCAGTGTCATGCGACTTGGAAGGGTGAGGCACCCAGACCTCCGCAACATTTCGTACCCGCAGGGTGATTTAGCTTGCCACATTATGGCCTGCCTGATGGTCACCTCTTTCCAACGGTGATTTTTCTCACGCAGGCATTGCAATTGCTCCTTCAAAAATTCAGCCTTCTTGTCGTTCTCGTCCAGCATTTCCTGATGATGAAAGGGCAGTTGAAATGCGTAAATCACGCGCAAGATAACATACTGGAAGAAAGCGGAAGTGCAGGGGAGAATGGAAGCTTGACCCGCTGAAACATCGTAGAGCAGGGAATGCCGGCGCATCCAACAATTCGACATTTACGTACTGGACTTGCCCTTGTCAAGACAAGTTTAGATGTTGTGGGAGAGTGAGCAAACGTTCACACACACGCTACTAAAGGAGGCTGTTGCTGTCCTGACAAAGAATAGTGCACCTGATTGTCGAAACCTTGCATTTGGCATCATTCCTTATTCAACAATTCATAATCGCGAGAAAAGATATGCGTTTACTCTTAAGACAATAATAGATGTTTCATGTCACCACGTGGACATTCAATTGCAGCTATGCTACATTAATGAATTGCGCAACTTCAGACTTGCGTCATGTTCAGTAACCGGCCACCGACTCACACATACGGACTAGCGGAAACTGTTCACTTACACTTTCCAAACCATTCCTTCCTTTTTGAATGCAATGCTGCTCGCTCAAGTTTATAAGGCAGACATCACATGTGCGTCAAGCGTGGCTTCCTGTACGAGCATAAACCGATCGGCCCATAGCACCAACACAACACAGCTTGCAAATTACTGTCTTTCCAGTTGTCAGTCCAATGTCCTTAATTGTTTGCGACGACAGAAATTTGAACTCGTTGTTCGCAGGATAAAGGAATAAACTCGGGGTGCGCCAATCACGCAAGGGGGTACACACCGACCTTCGTATCTTAAACACTTGCTCATGTGCGCGCTTACCCACCAACCTTCTTTTATTCCGTGTCCTTATGTCAGGCCTACACCTTCGTATGACCAGAAAGATTGCCAGCATCGGCGTACACTAAAATGTCACGTAAATTTATATGAAGAAGAAAATCTATAAACAGAGTTTCTCTCGAGCAGACATCATGACAGCGGACTTGTCATCCTTAAGGCTATAATTGTATTTCAGTCTTTCAGAAAACAAGCCTGCTTGTCGAAACGCCGGCTCGAAACAACTTTGCTAAAACTACTGATTAAGCGAGTTGGTTCATGATTATTTTCAGTGTTTGTGTGTGTGTAAACAGCGATTAAAGAATGGGAACAACCCCTGTTCACAGGTTTTTTACTGCAAGCTTCCATCCTCCCCTTTCTGACGTTTCTTACAAAAAAGTATAGGGACACTAAGTTAATAGACTGATAAATGAGTACCTGATAATTCTCTATCGTTCCTGTTCCGATCATACGACTATTAGAACAGAAAAAATTAAGACTAGGTTTAATGTTCTGAGTTTGGCGAACAATCTTCGACACGTGCACGTCGCTTTATGTTGCGTCGCTCCTTGTGTACTTGGCCGCATTGGCTGAGAACATTTCTTTGAAACTTGCTACTTCAGACCTTGCATCTACTAACACAGCAGTCTTAGACATTACCTGAGGCCGTCAAAGTATGACGTCACTGCTAGCCGATGCGCGAGAACTTAAGGGTAGCATCGCCACCTTTACAATCTCTTATAGTTTCGAGAATTCCTTCGCTCACCGGACGTCCTCTCGTAGTACGGGTGATGTTGATAGAATTGACTTACTCCTAAATTGTTATTATGTTCAGAGTCATTTAAAATTAAGTGCGAATATAAAAGGATTAATATAACATTCGTCCACTGACGTAACTGCGTACCTGCAGCGTTAGAGCGCCATTCGCCTCGGCGAGGGCTTTCATCTCGAAAAAATCTTTCTTTAGCTTCTCTAGCTGTGAATGCAAATTACTGTTCATTTCTTTCAGCCTGCTGCACTTCCGCCGCAACGTCTTAGTTGCCGCGACCAGGGAGCGCATCTTCTTCAAACCGATCGACGTTTGCGACGTCATGGAGCGCCGCACTGGCCTCTTCTGGTGTTCCCCTTGTATAACTGAACTACAGTCCTCCATGTTGTCCTGACTTGATGGAAAATGCAACCACTCGGCCTCTTGTGCAGTTTCAATTGGGTTTTCAGAACTATATACTTCCCCAGGCTCCGCTGATGCTCGCTCTTCTTGAGAAGAATCTGCGTTGGACGTTCCCCTGTTAAGCCGAAAAAATAGCGAAGCATGACAGATATATTGTCCCGCTAAACGCATAAGGGAATACTGCTAACATTATTCTTATCCGTTGTTGTGTTAGACTTCAAGTTTTACTTACAGTATTTTTACTTGTATGGGTGCCAGCGTTGTTTCCCCCTGCGTTCGTTTTAGCCGCTTTTTCCGCGGCATTGGATCTTGCCCACGTGGATCAGGAGAAGCGGGAAATAAGGAAGGCACGGCTGTGGGCTTCAACATCTTCCTTTTCGTCACTGTTCTGTAATCTTCAGCGGTAAAATGCAGGCTGCATACCTTCGACCGGTCGCTGGGCTCCCAGCGATGCTTTCCTGAACCTTCATCAAAGGTAAAGGCGTATACGCATGGCTAGCAAGATTGCAAAATAACAGTCCATAACACCTTTTTTGTAATTAATTTTTCCAAAATGTAACAAGCCAAATGGGGAGGTTAAGAAAAAGCATAGCCACGATTTTATTCTGGGGAAGTACCTGTATACCCATTTAGTGCATTTTCATATTTTCTCGCAGCCTTTGTAAATGTCTTTTTAGATGACTACATTCGTCGATTGATGTTTAGTGATGGTACGTGGTCGAGTCCAGTGGCATACTTGAAGCCCTTTATTCGAAGAGCTCATTGGCTATACAAGGTTTCATAACAAAGCTGAATTTCCTAATGGCTGCTCAGTAACGAAGCGCGACCCAATACGACAGAGCCGAAACCGAGGCGCACTTGAGCGCCTTGGTCTTGGTTTAGAGCGCAAACCTCTAACCTGTACAATGACTCCGCCGTTGACGACGATGACTTCAGTGGTTTTTGTTCTTTTGCATTCTCCAAAACGAATCTTTGTCATGCATGATGTAATCTCAGATGCAGCACGCACATAAATAGAGTATCTGTCGCTGATTATTCCAGGTTCCTCATTTCGGTTTCACCGGCTGGGTCTCTTAACCCTCACAGAGCCGATGGGCTCATTGCACGAAGGACTTCAATTATGTCATTATACCCGACCGCCTGCCAGCCCTATATAGAGTGAACAGTTAATCGCCACATTTCGTTACCGGCGTAACGTTTCTAATTACCTTAAGTAAGCTTATACAGAAACGAACAAAGCTGTATGGGAAGATAGAAGTTTGAGATGAGAAATACATTTGACCAAATTCGGTCGCTAACTTCAGTGACATCCAGTGTTCAAGAGTTGTCCATCGCTAAACACACACACACACACACACACACACACACACACACACACACACACACACACACACACACACACACACACACACACACACACACACACACACACACACACACACACACACACACACACACACACACACACACACACACACAGAGAGACAAACTGTGGAGGCAGCACGTAAATATTTCATATCATTAATTTTTTTATGGATTTCGGCGGCATTTGTTGAGGCAGCCTTCGGGAAGGGTGCTCGAACCCCTCGCAACCCACCGCTACGCATTTTTACATAATTTACAGATTTCGTATATTTACTTTTTTCTTGTGTGCTATATTTAAATTTCTTGGCACTATTTGTGGAGCCTGCCATATTAGCCGCGGTACTTTAAAAAAGCTTTCATGTTTTTTAGCTCAGTGAATTAGCATAACACACGGAAATAAAGTTTACTAAAGCACCCTGGTGCTTCTTGCTAGCTTGCAACTCGTTCTGAATTGAAACGACTCTCAAAAACACAAGACTCACCTTTTCTTCCAATTGCCTCGATCCATTCTTCCCGTATGTCTGTGGCAGGAAACTCGTGAAAACTTACTTTACTTTGTTTGCCTTGTTCCGATTTGCAATATGGCACGCAGCAATACACCATACTTACATTTGAGGTGTCAGCTCATCTAAAAAAAAAAACTGCACGCGGCCACTATTAGAGCTGACTACTGCAGCTATCTGCCGTCTGCAAGTTTCTGCACACGACCTACTGTGTTTCTGCGTATCTTCTGCAATTTGTGTATGCGTATCGTCTGGAACCATCGTGATTCAGTGTGAACAATGAATGCCTAACAATAGTTTTTTTATCTCGTTGGACTACGTTTTCATTCAAGAAATATTTTCATAATAAATTTTCCTTCATTTGTAGAAAAGTTCCCGTCTGCTTGCCACTGTGACCCTTTGTGTGCTTTTTTTACGGTTCTATTTCTGCTTCAAACGTCCACACGAATGCAGCCAACTCTGACGAGGAATCATATCACTTTATTTGCCATATTTTACACATTCATACACAATTCATGCACAATAAGAACGATTTGCACTGCCACAGCGATGGCTGAAGCAGACGACAGCGAACAGGTGCTGCCTAGCGCCACGCCGCTCGTAGGTGACGGCCCTAGCGGCAGAAGGTATGAACTAGAACGTGGGCGCTGGAAGAGGTGCTCTCTGGGCAGGTCAGGAGTGTAGTAGGTCATGCTCGTGCCGCTCACGCGGGGAGAGGGCCTCCCACCTCCTCACGCTCACGTGAGAGGGCGAAGAGTTGGCGCATGTGTAGTAAGGGTGGTCACGCCGCGCGCACATCGAATTGAGCTCCGCCATAAGCTTCTTCGCATCAAAAAGCAGTCGATGGACTGGGGGCATTCAGAGATCAGAACTTGACCGAAACCGTTGATCTCATACCTCATTTACGCCTGACAAATAGGAGAAAGAACTGTGACTTTACAGCACCTTTTATGCCCGTAATAAGAAAATGTCAAGGGTTAACGAGAAGCAGCGGGGACGCTGACTCTAGCGATCGGAAACGCTAGAAGACTGTGTTGCACAGTTGTGCCTTTGAAGATCAACTCTGGGCTGCCCAGCAGCTGGTGAAGGCTCAATAACTCTTGGCTGTCACCTGCGTCGCACCGCTTACTTGTGCCTAACTCGCGACACCTTAAACAGAAGTTCATTTAAAGTATGAATATCTTTTTTTCTATGGCTCTCCCGTTATCATTTTTGACCGCACATTCGTTGACTGCGAATCAAGAGCAGCTAATCTGCGATAATTACGCATGGTTCGCTCCCATCTGCAGCAACACATTCCTGAATTACATTTCTATGTTACTAAAGGGCAATCCAATCCCAAATTTTCGTGACCCCTAGATGAATGTATAATTGCGCTACCCCCTTATCTCACCACCTGTCATCACTCCGTATTCAGCTCCTCACGCTGCGCTGTTACCTCCAACAGCGCGCCTGTTTGACTCGCACGTTTCTTTCGCCGGAGAGCAGCGGCGGTTCTCTCACAAAGGGTTCGAGACCGCTCCGGCGCGGCGCTCCGGACAGCGCTCTCCCGGCTCTCCTCGCGCATTGTGCGCGCTCGCCTATCGGCTTAACAAGCTATTAAGGGCCGCGCCTGCGCTACAGTGCGCCTCCGGAACCTGTCCCCTCTCCTACCCTCGAACGAAAGAGGCTGTGGACGTGCGGCCTCGGCTGCAATTAAGAACTCCTCCACTGCGTCCGCGCTAGCGGGGCCCCATTGTTCCTCCCCGAGAGGGCAGCGCGGTGTTCATAGCTTATGGTCGTCGTAGCGCCGTACGCAGAAAACAGGGAGCGTCTCCAGTGGCGATCGCGTTCCAAAGCACCGGACTCATTGTGAGTCCGTAATTTGCGGGGCAGCGGCGCGCGCATTCAGCCTCGCAACCTAGCCAGTTGTATCATTGCGAGTTTACGATTTGGCATTGACGCCTTGTTACGCGTAGGCTACGAAAAGCGTTGTTTCACTTGTGGGCGTGCTGTGAGCTTAGTGTATCCTAAATATATCACTCGTATTGCAGGGATTGTTCGACTGTAACGATGTCATCATCTGGTTTTTTAATGATACGCTTGACACGTTTTTTGTTCAATTATATCAAATGCGATGCGGCAGAATGAAGCAATTGGCAGGGTACGCTTTTCTAGTAAATGCGGATGCGAAAACTCTTGCTGACTGTCTTAAGAAGTCAGTATATGATCACCATGGTGAAACTTGAAAAAATTTGGCTGTAAATTTGTCAGCTTTGTTCATCAATTCAAGCTTGTCGCAAGATCAAGATGTACATTCACGAAAAGTGTGGGAACACTCATGAGGATTAATTTTCATTTTTTTTTCAGAGTTATAACTCCAAGTTCAGTTATACTTGCTGCATGTAAGAATAAAATCTTTGCAATAATCACTGTTGGACACCTTACCTTGTTTTTTCCCAAGTTCTCAATGTGACATTCGAGGGTGGCTTCACGGCCTTGTGCGACGGTGACATTCTTGATACCGCTGAGGAACCGGGGCCTCGAGGTGGACGCCTGGACCACACCTGAGATGGAATCAAACACAAATATTTAGAGTTCGTCTATGTCACTCAGATATACGAAACCATAGAGCACTTTTACAGGCCACCACTGTTGCACAGGAGATCTTACCCCCGCGGCTCAACGTTTCTTAGGTCTACCGGCCTCCATAAGAGACTTTCACCATGCGTCCTGCTACCTCTGGTCTATCAATCACAGTCGCTTGGTGCTCGTATCAGTCCCTTCCTTATCTATACTTCTGTGTATCTCACTCCAACTCACTCCACGATGTAAAATAAGGCTACCAATTGCTCGAACAACGAAAAAAAAGCGCAGCTTGCCCTAATAGTACAAAAATGGAGTCAACAACGGAGCTACGTGAAGATATAAGTACAGTTCGTTGTTCAAAATAAACCAGTTGTGAGTTTGCGCCCGTGTTGTTTGCCTCTTTTCCTTGTGTCCGTGTACGTGTTTGCGCAAAGAAGTCATGAACGGAGCTAGTATTTGACCGAACTTTTTGTTAATTTTTGCTGGTAATGTGGAGCTTTTCGTAGGGGTTCTAAGTTTTGGCTAATTATATAAATTGTGGTAATTCTTGGCTACCCTACTCTGGTATTGGTCGGTTCTTCACAGAACAACAGAACGCACGTGTCGCGTGTGTTTTTTTTGTGTGTGTGTGTGTGTCGGGGGGGGGCGATCACGTGACTTGCTGTTACGTAATATTATTTTAGTCCCGTGACTAGCTGTTACTTGGTTGTAGAGCATCCACCTGAAAATTCCTTTGATTAGCCTCTCTCTCTTGAGCATTATCTCTCTCAGCCTCTATAGTGCTTAGCAGGCATACCTTAGCAATGTAATGCCGCGCTGCTGAGCTCAATGACGGGGGTTCTTTTTCTGGTCTCGGCAAGCGAACTTCAATGAAAAAAGGTACTCATATCCTTTAATTAAGGTACACGTTAGAGAAACTCAAGCAGTCAAAACCATTCCACTGTCAAGGGTTATAATACGGTGTGACTCATGATCATACTGAGAGTTGTACACATAAAACCCCAGGTTAATTCAATTCTTTCTTCCTCTCTCTATATATCCCGGCTTGCCTCTGGTAATGCCATCACTAACGAACCTGCCTGTCGACTGCTTGAAATTTATTTTACCGCAACAACAGTGGAAGCTGTTCTTATCTGTGGTAATGAAAGGGGGCCAAAAGGTAATATTAGTCAAAACTAACAGAAAATGATGCCAATAAAAGCATAGGGGATGTTGTTAGTAGTAAGGTTATTGTATGTGCGAAGAAAAAAGTGGATGAAAAAACAACTTGCCGTGGGCAGGAACCAAATCTGCGACGTTCACAGCGGTAAAATCTCTATTATGAGAACTTTACTGGCTCCTCTGCTATTCAGAAACTCAAGAAAAGCAGCAAACAGCGGTGCAGCAGTTCACACACAGGATCGTCACAACGTACACATCACGTGATGAAGAGACACCCACATACATTTAAATAAAATATAAAGAGCAATGTCAGCACAAGATAAAGAAAAACAATGGTTATGCACGATGACTGAGCTTCCCTATCGACCCTAAGAAAAGGGCGGGTGTGTTCTAGCAAAACAAATGCGTTCCTAATGAAATCAAGAAGAGAAAAGATAAGGAAAAACGAACCGTGCGCATACGCAAGCTTATACATCACCACGCGCTGAACGTGCGATGATGTATGCGCTTTTCTGATGTATATTTTCTGATGCATACGCTTTTCTGAGGTATTTTATTATGTATATTCTCTGAAGTGGTCTGAACGAGCGTTCATGCTTGACCTTTTTCGCGATGTGTCGGTCGTCACGTTTGGTTGTCGAGTAAGGTGCACAGTACATTTACTCCCAAATATAAGCACTATCACGCAGAAGGTGCACAATCGTCGGTGTGTCCTCAAGACATCCTTCACGGGATGAGTCAGCCTTTAGGGCTGACTCAGCCCTAAAGCACGAACTTCGATACAGCATCAAGCGAAAGTGCCGCGTTGACCCCGTTTAGTGCAGCCATCCTTGTTTTTTTGTTTTTTTCGATCATTGTTGTCAGCACATGGAGCGTTTTCTGGAGTTACGAATATGTATGAGCAAGGTTCCAGAAGGTAAGAGCTCCCAACCACTAGCTTATAGATGTGACTTACATCGCAATCGCCCTGTTAAGTGGCAAACGACTTTATAAAATGTCAAGCATTTCTTAGCTAACTTCGGTGACTTTGAGCGTATCTATATATCAAGCCACGTACAATTTCGCGCTCTCCATAGCAAATCGTTTATAAAATTTATACCAAAAATGATGTGGTGAAACACGATTGTATGACGAACATGAATGACTGGTCACATAAAAATTATGAGTAGCTTGTCATAAACGGTATGGTTCACACGCCATGGCCATGGTACTCCTGCGGCCGTTTCTTCAACTTGATATATTTAATGATTGAAATGATGAGACAAGAGACACCCCTGCATGACCAATCCAAATGGCAGCTGCTAATATGATAATCATAGCGTGAGTATCATGCAAACAATCATCTACATGCCACACTCATAGTCGCTGGCGGTAATTTTTCCAGCTTGGCATACATGAAAATCGGTGTTATGTAATGAATCTAAAGCACAAGTGGTAATTTGAAAAAAAAGATGTCCTGTCATATAAAGCATGAATTGTATGCCATGCTAATGTCACGTCCACGGCCATTCTGCTGATATGATATACACCAAAAGTGGTATTGCGTGACGTGACTTTATGATGAACATAAGTGGAAGGTGATAACATGAATATCGTAATATACATGTCATGTTCAACGCCTTTTACATTCCACCCTCACGGTGCACTTCCATCCAGATCGCTAACTTGATATACACCAAAATCGGTATTGTGTAACATGATCGAATGATGAACATAAATGAAAAGCGATAACATAAAAATCAAGACATGCCTGTCATTTACTTACAACATGATATACATGCCATGCTCATGATGGTTTCACCATTCTATCGCAAGCTTGATATATGCCGAAATTGGTATTGCATGACGTGACCGTATGGCGAACATGAATGACAGGTCCTTGCATGCAAATCATGACATGCATGTAACGTACAGCATTACTTGCGCCTTGCTAGCTGCTTCGCATTATATCGATTTCCACAGTGCGTGGGATCTGCCTTTTTTTTTCCTTTTGCGATCCCTTATATAGTTTATGGTCATCGGCAGAACTTATTTTAAGAGTATTGTGATGTTTCGAATCGCACAGAAATGACGAAAGGAACTTTCTTGAGAGCTCACTTCTTTCTTTACCACAACCTTGTGGAAACAAGCAGGTAATGAAGCCAAAGAAAGCATAAGGAATTTTAATTGTGATGTCCAGAGCAAACGCTAGACTATAATACAGTTGCACTTTTCCACTCTCTCTCTGTTGTAATGTAAAGGTAAAGTAATAATAATTGAATATCGATATGAAGAAAGCTTCTATTTGTGCGAGATAGGTGTTTCCAAGAAATAACAATACCAGCGGACGAAGCGACAACCTGCTGCCGTCAGTCTCCAAACCTGCGAGCTTGGGACCTGCGACCTTACGAAGGTTTCATATTCGGTTTCTGCCGATGGCAAGTTGCGGTTTCTTTCACAGTTCTTTCTACGTCATAATTGTCACAATTAATTCAAGACAGTACAATTAAGGTCCTCTACACATTACTTGGCTTCACAATCCGCTGGTTTTCAACAAAATAGCCCATCGAGTCACTCCCCTGAAATCATAACAAGTGCCTGTCGAACCAATTTCTATACAAGCTCAACTTGGGATGCAAGAAACATTTCAAATGTCTGGAGCCGCAAAGCTCTCTCGTGCGGTGTCATTCGAAGGCACACTACTTGACTGGACGCACTTGGAGACGAGTAAGGAGCGTGTTTGTCTGAGAGTCGATAAACCTACTTGTAAGTGGAATGAGTGAACGTTGAGTCAACTCGGTCGATGCCTGTAACACCGTGTTGTCTGGAAGAAAGCGGAAGATCAAAGAATCCCGGCGTTTCGTGGAGGACCCGATAGAAGCGGTGAAGTCCATTGGCACTTAACGGTGCCCCTTTAATGGAATTCCGTTAAGCAGTGCCATGCTGTTGAGTACGCCATCGGAGAAAGCTATGCCCTGTTTTAGTTAGTTAGGAAAGCTGATTAGTTGACCGGGTTCTGGTTCATGGGCTGAAGTGGTGACCCACTCGCACACTTATAGGTTTTCTAACGTACTATACCTTTCCATTAATTCTTTTTTTCTTGTTATCATTTTGCATTCTTTGTTTAGTCGAAAAAATTCCAGATAAGGCAAGCTTTTTGAAACGTCTGTCCTAATCGCTTTCGGGTCACTTCGTCGTGTCTTATTGCATTGTTCTTAGAGTAAGGATAGTTCATAAAACCACTGATCACAGTGACCACATAAGGGCTCTGACATTGGACTACATCTCTATTTAGTTCACAATGGCCCCATAATAAACACCGCTAACTTCACACTGTTGTCTTCGGCATGCAGAGTGCTTTAGATTAAAGTGTGCGGAAGACTACTGCATCACATGGTTTTACCTTTGAGGAACGCCAATAAACGTAGCCCGTTTCTAACAACCGTAGTGTAATACTATTTATGCATTGTCCTCCAGCACACGCGCAGTGTAGTTTGCACTCTTTTACTTTTTCTGTATTAATTGCCCTTACTTCCAGGGTCAGGTATTGAGCAGCTCGATGGTCTTCGCTGTTTGCACTCTTCTTTTTTTGTCTCCCTCTTACTTTGCGTAGTGACCAAGAATAGTCTGGAATGACATGTTCGGTAATGTAGAAGACTAACCGTTAGTCACACTTGTGGCTCAGCGGCTAATATGCCATTAAGCTGAATTCGCAGACGCGGATTGCATTCTCATCTGCAAACGACAGCACTTAAAAAGAAGAAAATGTAAAAACAAGAAAAAATACGTGTACTTGCATATAAGTGCGCGCAAAGGAACGTGAGTGATCAATATTTTTACTCAGTCTTCCCCTACGGCATGCCTCATAATCATAGAGAAATTACGACGTGTGAAATGACATAAAGTTGATGTTCTATTGTGCTACAACCCACGAATGAAATCACTAGGTCAGTGACTCTTTCATGCGTTGCGAGAACTGTTAATATCATCTGCAATTAGTGTGTGCACTCCTGGAATCCAGCCGCATTCGTTCGTTCACTAAAAATGGAAAGAATGCATCTTGGTGTTTTCTAAGAACGATTGGCCGATTTGAATGCTCTTTACTGCGTGTTGCCGTCTCCTCGTATGCGTGAAATAAAGGCATAGTATTTTCACTCTCTTTATGTCATCTACTCGTTTCACTTATGGATAGTGCAATGAATAAGCACCGTTTAGGTTGAACATCATCTTTTTCCTCGTATTCACAGTGGGCCATGCAAACATTTTACGGCATGAATATTCCTAATATCGTAGGATCATATCGACTCGTTGAACTTGATTTCTCGAACCTTTTTTTTTCTTGTGAAGTAGGTGTTTCCAAGCAAAAGCAATACCTGTGTATGAAAAATGAGCAATTCCGACTAGTGGTCTAATGATTGTACAGAACGCTTGGAACGACAGGATATTGAGTTAGTTTGCACCAATTCATGAGCGTAGAAGATGGCCTTTGTTCACCTGCCTTGCTTTCTCATGAAACTTGTAATGAAAGCTAGCATATCTTTCCTCACTCTTAAATGCAGGAGTTTTACAGGCTCTGAATCAACTCTTAATTGCCTTGGGTGCACGTTAAAGAACCCCAGGTGGTCGAAATTTCCGGAGCCCTCCACAACGGCGTCTCTCATAATCATATGGGGGTTTTGGGACGTTAACCCCACATATCAATCAACTCTTAATTGCCTAAAACGGAGTACAACCGGAGTGACCAAGTTTGTTCTTGCCAACACATCTTGAATCTCACCTTGCGCACACACTTGGAGCGCTTACAAGCGGGCACGTTTATTGAACGTTGCCTATTGAATAAACAGGAGCCGTGAGTGTGCAGGGGCTGTGGCTGGAAGTGAGAGCAGATAATTTACCCGGTTCCAGCAATTCATCAAAAAAAATAATAACGTAAATACTTCAACTTCAAGCCAGTCAGAGAGTACCCTGGACCAGGTCTAGAAGCCGGGCATGCCGGCCATTATTCATTGAAACCTGACCGATCTAAAATTGCAGGCCGGTGCTCGAACAGGGTCTATCGGAAGAACAAAACTGATGCAACGAGATAGGGGCAGGCATGGCGATTTTTCCCTTCGTTTTCTAAACAGAAAACGCTTGACGGGAAGCGAAAAGTTAGAACAATCCTCAAATATATGCGCTATTCAGTGTGAGAGGGAAAAATATCGAGTTACCTAGACGAGAAATTAAACAAAAGAGAAAAAAAACGAAGAAATACGAGAATGAAATAGTAGCATTCTCCGCGCCGCGCCAGAGAGTTCAGGTGAATGCGGACTATTGTATAATTTTTTTATCATTATTTTGGAAGTACGTGAGGGCAGGCCTTGCCCTCTTATATAAGTCTGCGAAAGATTCAGAATCGTTGTATTCTTTCTGTAGGACAAAATGAAACGACACAATAATACCAGTACAATTGGCACAAAATGCACCAATGCTCTTATAAAAGTTTTCCCACAACAGTGCACATTAGGCACCGTATTATTGAGAACTAACAAACAATTATGCCCATCCCTCATGTAATACCCCGACTGGGGCCTTTGAGGTATACTAAATAAATAAATAAATAAATAATGCCAAGACAATGTCTGTTCGTTTTTGTTATCATATGTCCAATAAAGAAAAAGAAACACTTTAATTTAGACTTTGCTACATCAGGCACCGTTAGCCAAGATTGTGTAGATCGCCGATATACCTCTTAAGTGGTTTTGAAGCCAGGCTTCTCGAGCTCGGAATGTATATGTGGGATCTTAAATAATGTGCATGGCGTCTTCAACATTTACCACTGAGTCTTTCAGATTTTCGTTTCTATCAAGATTATTATTCTAACGATTCTCTCATTTCCTCCATCTCTATTGTAGCGCTGCCATATACACGAACGTTCTGAGTCAACCTCCTTTCCTTTGTCAACTTTTCGGCTCCTCTTCGTCTCTCTCCCACTACCATACGAAACCCACGTAGCAGCTGGCTGGTTGGTTTAGAAGGACGTAATTAGGTCACTCATAAGGATTTGCCGAAATGCACGAAGGAACTTTTCGCACCTAAGTAATAAACGCGAAGAAATATTGCTTACAATTCTCATAGTTTCTTTCCTTTCTTCAGTCCATTGCCACGACTGTCTTTTGGACGAGCAAGACATGGAATGCAGAGCGTGCAATGTCACTACATCAAGTTCTTAACTACTAAAAGTAGGTGGCGTGTACTAATTTAGCATTCCAAAATGAAAACGCAGAAAGCGTAAATATATACATTAAAAAAGAGCTACTCTATTATAACACGAACTTCTTTGAAGGTCCAACGATAAAAAATAAAATTTGGGTAGATAAATAACCGAAATATGCAGTCAGAAGCGCTGTCTGCAGTGCGCAAAGACTTCCGTTGATTCCTTTCACTTCTTTCTTCCCTTCCTCCCGTCGCGTTTCCGCCTGAAATACGCGAGCTCTTCAAGAGCGTTTCCTGCGCGTTTCGGACGTTAATTAAGGAATGTGATGAGAATCATGTCTAAACAGGCGCTAGGGATGAAAGGAGAAACGTGTGTCTGTCGTCACACACTTAACAGGTCTGGTTGCCATCGGAGCGAGACGCTATGCCGCGAGCGCGCGGGTCCGGAGGACAGTTAATTAGGTGCCCACCCGCGTCTTCCAGTGGTGTCCCACCGCTACATAGCGCGCAAATGCGTGTTGTGTGGTGAGCGCGAGGGGACGTGCGCCCCCCCGGCTTAACTTTCGGTTACTCGTCTTCCAGTTTCCCGCGTCACTGCTTTCACGCAACAAAGTAGAGATTCCCGAATCTGTCTCGTAAAATCACCCGCGTTGGCACTCGCTAAGAAATTTGTTAGACGTGAAAGAAGTAACAGCCGATAAGGAAGTGGCTAAGTCGCGAACTTCGTGCGAGCTTCCCTTTGGTTACCATGCTGTGTATGAGTGAGCTACGTAACTCCGATAAAAGAAGCTCGACAGCGTCCGCGCTCCTTGTGCAGGGCGTCAGTGGCCGTTAAGAATAAAGCGCTGCGATGACAACATGAGTTCCTCGAAGTTTCGAGAAGCAAGCGCGGACGTACTCAACGCAGTTTACAGCCACGCTCAGCCTTATCTGAGCAGTTTCTAAACACAGTAGCTGCCTTCGGCCCACGAAGCACTTCTTTTTTTCTTTTTCGTAAGATAATGTGTCCACGGTAACCCTTCGCGACACCCTATATTTGATAACCACGAAATTTATGGGACAACGTGTGGCTACTTTTTTCGGGAACGTCTGTGCAATTTTTCGCATGTGTTCCCCTGAATTTGTATTAGAAACAAGTAGTATAAAACGTAATTGTAGGCAAGTCATATATATATATCTTGCGGAACACCTTCTGAAAGACTTGCCAGTATAATGAACTACTGTTAATCTTGTTTCTCTGGTTGATCAATTATGTATAGAGTGCATTGAAGGAACCTAGCTGGCCAAAATCAATCAGCTGCATGTGCCTCACAACGCTGCGCCTCTTACTGATATTGTGGTTTCGTCACGAAAAACCCCTAAATTAGTTGTAGGTAAAACAAAGAGATGAGAAATAAGCCATTCATGAACTCTGAACACTTTTTTTGGCGATGTTGCGGCAACTGCGGAAGTATACTGGTCAAACCGTCGTACCATTACAGTGACAGCTGCGAATTTGTCATGTATCCCTGTCATGGCAACTGTCTATCAATCATAGAAAAACTAGAGAGAGAGAGAGAGAGAGAGAGAATCTCTTTAGTGAAAAGCTAAAGATGTTTACCTGACTTGTTAACAGATGGCACGTACACCTTACGCACACATAGACACTAGAGATACTTTCACCCGACCTCATCAGGAGAGTACAGTGCTCAACTCGGCTGTCGATGTAACGACAGAGCGTAGCACGGAACAGCACGAGCGACATCTGCAGTCGGAAATATGCCCCATTCGAGCATGCGCGGCACCAATGATGTACCTTGCCTGGCCTGTAGTTTCCACTTTTCTTTATCTCCGCGGCCGCGATGGCTGCTTTGGCCGTCGAAGCGCTGTTAACATTACAAAATCACTATAAAACAATAACAAAAAGAAATATTCTCGCTTCGTGACGTCATATCACAGCGACAACGGTTTCACTTCGTCATTCTTTCTTGTTTTTTTTTTGTTTGTTTTTTCGCGAAATCGCTCACAGCGCTTTCGACGGCCAAAGCGGCTGTGGCATACGCGGCGATAAGCAGGGATCAGTACTGCAAGGCAGGCACATCACTGGCGCCGCGCATGCTCAGATGTGGCGTATTTGAAACTGCAGATGTCACCCGTGCTGTTTTTCACACGACGCTCCGTCGTTATGGGCAGCCGAGTTGAGTCTAAATTGTGAAAGCTAGGAGCGCCATCGATGGATATAGCCTATGGTCTCAATGATTTTAGACTAAAAGCAATCAATGCGCATTTCGCTGGCGAGATGTTCAGACCCTATTCATTGAGGTACACCGATACCAACGTGGCAGCTTTCTCAAGCCTTGCACGTAACTGAGGCCTTGATACGCGCCCCGCCACGGTGGTCTGGTGGCTAAGGTACTCGGTTGCTGACCCGCAGGTCGCGGGATCAAATCCCGGCTGTGGCGGCTGCATTTCCGATGGAGGCGGAAATATAGGCCCGTGTACTCAGATTTGGGTGCACGTTAAAGAACCCCAGGTGGTCGAAATTTCCGGAGCCCTCCACTATGGCGTCTCTCATAATCATATGGTGGTTTTGGGACGTTAAACCCCACAAATCATCAAATCAGGCTTTGATACGTGATATGTCCAGGCGCATATGTCATCAGAATACATAGACATGGCGGCTGGATAAAAAAGTGCGATTTTTGCATCCAGCCACCGTGACATAGATAGCTTGACAGACCGTTGTCAGAGCAGTCAGTGCTCGAAAGCCGACCCGGTCTGTCTTCGCAAAGAAAATTCGTCATAGCCCGATTGAACTTTTTGCGTGGCCTATTGAATAGGCACCCCCGATATTGTTATTTTTTTTTGCGAACGTCTACTTTTCTCTCCGCTTTCCTTCTCATCTTTCTTCACTCTCTCCGTAGGGCAGGGTAGCAAACCGAATGCTACAATTCTGGTGGACCTCCCTGTCTTTCCCTTAATTGATTCTCTCTCTCTACGACCGCCATATTGGTGAATAATGTTGGTGAAGATTGGGAACTAACTTTTTCATATTTTAAATATATTTTATCAATTTTTACTCTATCGATCATTTCCTTTTGTTTTGTTTCGTTTTTTCTTGTCTCTCTGCTTTCTTCGGTTTTTATCAGCAGAGACATTTCATTCTTGCACGGGCTATTGATTGCCCTGTTTTGAAGCCTGCTTATTAAGTGGTATTAGGTGGGCAACGAAGCCAAGGATTTAATCAGCCGTATATAAACTTTCTCTGTGCTTCCCTGGGTGCATCAGATAGTGCACTGGTATGAGCCAAAAAGAATAATCTAACGTACTCTTCAGAGCCACCCCATTCTCCCCACCATTCGTGGTTTTTTTTTTGAAATTCTAGTTGCGGTCACAAATATCGCAATAGAAATGCAAATCACTTTCATTTCGCAGCGCCAGAAGTTTGCCTTCCCTCGCAGCCATGGTCATTGTTCTTGTTTTCGCTCCAGCACAGCCAGCGAAGCGCACCAGCCACTTATCAGCGCTGCTTTCGATGCGCTCTCATTGAGCCGGTAATGAAATTATCAGAAATCCCCAAGAAAGAAATTATGTCTGAATTTATAATGAACTTTATTCGCCCACTTCGCCATAATAACTTTCATTTTCGCTAATCACAGCGACATTTCACCGCGTAAATTAGCATTTGCATTTTCCTTCCTCTTTATCACGTCGCCTGCGCGCCAGCTGTAGTTGCATTGCTTTCTATGTCATCTGGCAACTTTAGTGCCTCCTTATGTACTTCTCATACTCCACAACCCATAACTTCTCTTTCCTAAGTGCTTTTTTCTAAACAAAACCGAAAGCACATAACATTTGTTCTGCGTCTTAGTATGCTTGCCCGTAAAAAGCTTGTGCTGGTATATACACTATTACTTTACCTAGTTGTTGTTGCTTTTTTTGCTAAACATAGCCAAGCTTAACAGGCGTCATATGTAATCCCACAAATTCATAAGTGATTTCAAATACGAGCCCTTGCTCGGTTGCTCAAGATGACTGACGTGTTTTGTGTCTTTACATAATACGGGGTCATTTACTACGCCACTTGATAGACATCACCTCAGTTTCCCTAGCATCTTGCTTCGTACCGAAAACTGGTACTGCCGTATGCAGTTGCGAAACTGATAAAGCGTTCACACTGCAAGCGTTGAAGTTAAAAAAAAAAAAAGAGCGTAAGCCTATGGAACGCTTATACACACTGGCGGATATTATACAAGCACTGTTCACTAATGTTGGCAAGTGTTGAGCGTCTAAGTAATTGAAGATAATTATAGGTAATTAAAGGCAGTTCTGATGTATTTTTATCATGATTACCTCCGTTTTCATCTTCATCATCGTCAGCCCGACTACACCCCCGCAGGACAAAGGCTTCTCCCATGTTCCGCCAATCAACCCGGTCGTGTGCTTGCTGCTGCCACGTTGTGCCTGCAAACTTCTTAATCTTATCTGCCCGCCTAACCTTGTGTGTTCTCCTCGCACGTTTGCCTTCTCTTGGAATTAACTCTGTAATCCTTGATGACCAGCGGTTATCTTGCCCATGTGCCCTGCCCATGTTCATTCCTTCTTCTTGATTTTGGCTGTGATGCTCTTAACACTCATTTCATCCCTGACCCAATCCGCTCTCCTCTTGTCTTACGAAATTATACCTATCATTTCGTTCGCTGCATCATCCTTAATTAAAGTTGAACTCTCTTTGTAAATCTCCAGGTTTCTGCTGCCTAGGCAAGTACGGGTAAGATGCGGCAGTTATATTGGTAGACTAACATTCCTAAATTCAAAATGTTTGCGAAATGTTTGCGGCTGTTATATTGGTAGACTAACATAGTGGTAGACTAACATTCCTAAATTCAAAATGTTTGCCAAATGTGCTCCACCCCATACTTTTTCTTGTTGTTTCGGTCTCATTATACGGCGCAGCGGTTACTACCCCTCCTAAGTAGACGTACTCATTTACAACTTGCAGTGCCTACTAATCACAAACCACTGTTCTCTTACGAGACTGTCGAACATTACTCTAGTTTTCTGCATGTTAATTTTCAGACTTAGCATTCTGACTTCCATGTCCAATTCAGTATTCAGGAGTAACTTAGGAAATGAACTGCAATTCGTCCCCTAAACTACTAATCATTGCAACGCCATCAGGGCATCGTAGCTTACTCCTAAGGTACTCCTCATTATTTCTTATACGTATACCTCCCCAGTCTAGGGCTCTGAAATCCTCCTGAAAGCACACGCTGAATTAAATTAGGGAGATAGTGTCACCCTGCCTAAGATCTTTTTTTAATTGAGACCCTTTTTCATTCGCTACTATATTGCTGCTTGATTTCCTTTGTAATGTTGCCGCAGTGATCGCTTCTTGTCTGTTGACCTAGAAGCACTTTGCAGTTGAAAACACCTCATAGTATACGCCAACACCTGAAGATGATCGACTGCTGATCCGAAAGATGCAGGTTCAATCCTGGCTGAGGCGATCACATTTCGATGGAGGTGATAAGTCCGTGTGCTGTGCGATTTCAGCGCACATTGAACAACCTCAGGACATCGAAGTTGTACGGATGACTGTCCACTACGGCGTCTTTCGAAGCCTGAGTCAACAATAAACATCATGCACCGCAAGCCACTACAAAAAGATTGTTCAACTCTTTTCAACATTTTAATGCAGTGATAAGAAGCCCTTTGGTGTTCTTACTCCACGGTCATTCTAATCAAATAATTTAATTCCACTAGGCGTTACTCCGTCATAGTCAGCGTTTGTTTTGATTAGTACACGGCGTTAGTACTGTTTATCGACAAATAACTCTAGTGAAATAACACACGTCAGTAGCTCTCGGATATCCTTTTCCAACCAAGGCATTGTGAGGTGTGTTGTACTATTCATATAGGTCGAATTGTGAAAACTGCAATGTGAGCGCTGGCGCTGCTTCCTTTGGGCTTAGCGAAATGCTGCTCTTTCAAATCTAGTGCTGTTGGCGGAATCCGCAGCCAAATTTTTTTCTGCCCTTCACAGCATCGCTCACGTTACAGTAAAGAGCATTCATCACTGTAAACACATCGCAGCCCGCCTTGTTTGAGGCAACCCAAAGGTGCGACTTCCCACGACCTCATCATTGCAATAGCTCTTCTTCCATTCCACATAAACCTCCAGATTTGCCGTCACTTGAGACAGAGTGGCCCGGTCTTTGCCCGTCCTTGCATTACGGCACAAAGGACAACATCGGTGCCGCCCTTATTTTGCCGCCACCCTCAGAGAAATAGAGGCGAGTCCAGTGACTGTGCCGCGCGTTCTGCTTTCCTGCCAAGCCTTGTTTGCTCATTGTCTCACTCTTTACTTTAGCGCGCGCTTTCTGGGGTTAGAAATAATTGGCCAGTGCCTACTCGGGTTTCTGGACGACACGTGCCTCTTGCGTCCCCTTTCGGCCGTGGCCAACTGTGAGAAACTGCGAGGAAAAGGAGAGTGCGAGGGCAAAACCTTTAGCTTCTGGCGGCTAGCTCTCTGGTCCGTGCGCGTGTATTGCATGCGGAGATGTACCAAAAAGCAGTGGGTTCAGACGGTTGATGGAAGGGATTCACGGGTGTGAGGGTCACACAAGACTGAGACGAAGGGTTGTCTACTGCAGAACAACATGGCGAGGTTGAAGTAAAAGAGAAAACAGGGAGAGAGAAGACAAAACGACAAGCGACAAAAGGGCGAAATGAGAAATCCGTAGATGGGAGAAAAGTGCCGTTCTGCGGGAAGAGGTACTGGGGAATGCGAGTAGGGAAAGGGGAGCCGAGGAGGCAAGTCAGTCCAGCGTTCACGAAACAAAACGTCTGCTGCTGCGAGCGCATGTGCGTCATCACTCCTGGCAGCAGCGTCGGCAGACAAACTCGAGCGCAAACTCATTTTCCGGTTCCGTGGCCACAGGAGCCGACGTGAGAGATCGAGGTCTCCTTCCCTCCATCCCGGACCGAGGACGTCCATCGTCCCTCTCCCACACGCTCTCCCTGCCTCCCCCTTACTCTTTCCTTCAGTCAACCCCCCCCCCCCCCCCCTTTTTTTTTTACTCCATGTGCCCCCGCTAGCTTGCCTCACGATCCTGCATGATGGCATGGAAGTGGGGCAGGGGCAAGCTTCCGGAAAATGGCGGCTGCATCTGTTCCCTCGGCTCTGCCCACTGCCACTAACCATTCGTTTTCTTTTGCAAGATACTTCTCTCCATCTATCTTTTTTTTTTCGTTATTCATCTTTCTTCACACGGCTCACCGCTGCTAGCTAGCTCAGTCTGCTTTCTTCCGCGTCGAAAGGGACAAGTGTGGCTGGACACGGGAGGAGAGGGAGAGAAGACGGGCGCACAAAGGCTCCATGGATGAAGTAGAGATGAGATGACACCGTCAAAAAAATCACTAGCGGCACTTAGGCGTGAAGCTACTCCCCGCAGCCCAGTGTTGAAGGGGCCTATCTTCTACATGGCCCTTTAATGGCCCTTTCACTCGCACCCATTCTTTTGTTTTCGTAGGTGTATCGAGTCACTCTTCTGCTAGCTTCGCTCTCGGGCTCTCTTTTTTGAAGTTTAAGTGCAACCGTTGACGCTAGCGATCGTTGTTCGCATATAACAGAGTGCTAAAACCATGGCAACGCTTGTTGTTTACATTGGGGAGTTTTACAATGGCGCACCGCGAGCCCTTGCGGTGCGGTCGCTGCCACTGCGCATGCGTCGTAACGCAAGTCGCCGTTCGCGTTCGCGGCCCGCACGCAGAAAATTCCAAATAGCGTGCGGCGATCGCGGCGCGCGATGCACGCGAAGTGCCGTGTGTAGCTTCCGTGCATTTGCGTTTGCGGTCGGGGAGAAAGTGTCTAGACTTTTCCCTATAGGGAGAGCAAACGCTATTCTAAATCTCATATAGCGCCCATTATGCCCGCAACGTCCGCAGCTCCAGCAAACGTTATTCTAAAGCTTCATTTTAAGGACCACCAAACTTCACGACCGCTTGTGAAAGAACTGTGCGAGGCCGTGCTGTGTAGTCTCGAGCTGACTATTTATGCTTCTCTTTCTTGCTCCTCTTCTTTTCTGTCTCTTTCCGTTCTATTATTCTCCTTTTCCCCCACCCCAAGTGTAGGGTAGCCAACCGAGCCAAGCTTGGTTAACCTCCCTGCCTTTCCTCTTTATTTATCTCTCTCTCTCTCTCTCTCTCTCTCATAGTGAGCCCTCTGCGACAAGCGTCGTAAACAGCGAACTCTCTGATAATGTCTGATCGAGAGAGAACGCCGAGTATAAGTCAAGATTACAATACCAAAATGTTGTTTGATGTCTTGTCTATGTTTCGTAACGTGAGGACGCTCGAAAAGTGGAAGTGGCTGACAAGCTTGAATACACCACACTTGCTTCATTGAACATAAAAAAAACAGATGGTTTACTGCGTGGATATATGTAAGTAAAGTGTGCATGCTGGAAGCTATGTGAAGCAGAGCTTCCATCAATTAGGTAATTAAGGGCTATGAAAGAAAGCATGGCGCAAAACATTGTAATCCTATTGAATAGGCAATAAAATGGAGTACTCACTAAATGGAGTGTGAAATATGGCACCACGACAAAAATATGTATTTATAATGCCAGAAGGTAACCACCCTGGCAGCCTTTGCTGACGTGCTGTTTAGAGAAATTTATTGTCTAAAGCAGTGGAAATCAACATTCCAACATAACATCTACAAAGAGCAGAACATGCAGAGATACAAATATTTGGTACAAAAAGATATGTGTAAGTATGTACATCACATGGTAAACGAAAGACAAATAAGTGAAGTTAATTTTATTGTCAAATGAATAAAAAAACATTATTAAACAGCAAGACATAAATATGTATTGACATTTCTTCTGGTGCTGAATAGACACCAGCCTACCAAAACCAGGTAGGCCGAAGAACAAGCTTCCCGCTTCTCTCACAAACGAAGACAAAACGGCAAGACCAGTGTTGAAGGAATTCATCCCCACCAAGAAAAAAAAAGCTCCTCCGACAGAACAGATATCAGCTCTGGGTACAGTCGCTCCGACATCGGGAAGAGAGCGCGACGGCGACGACCTCCTGCGACCGCCTTGCTGAGATTGCGCCAAAGACAGTTAGCCCCAGCTTCAATGAGAAGGCATGCTAAGTGGCATCGAGAACAACGCCTAAAGTAAACGGAGCCATTCTCTCCGAGGCCATGAAATCATGCGTGCATGGCCCTCCAGAAGACACGAGCAACAACGCATTGCCTCAAAGCACGCCGAGTTCGGGCAAGTTGCTGATTAGACCATTCTGTTTACAAGCATTTCTTAAGCTGGAAGACACGGCATTGATTTCCAGGACAAGAAGGCTGCGTTTAAATATAGGCGCAATGCAAACAAATATATGTAATAAGTACAGGTTAAAGAGCCACAAGTGGCCAAATTTAATCTGGAGATACAGCTTTTACATGTCAGAACCATGAATACGTCCACGCTTTTGTCCCGCAAAACTTCACAATTATTTTACTAGAAAGGCTGCTAAAGCTGACAGCTATTCGTTCAAATGACCTCGAATGAGTATTAGCTTAATACGTACTTATCTGCACGCCATGAGATATGTCGTGCCCTCGTGTCAAAATGATTAGGATTAGGATGATGTAAGTAGCCAGCGGATCTAGCCTTGCATAATTTGCAGGCAATTGCCCCGCCCGGCTTCCTCTTTGCTAACTGTAACTTATGTCCGTTCGTTTGTTTGTTTTTTAACTAAGCACGAGCAGGCTCTTAAAACAAAAATCGTGCATAGCGCGACGTAAGACTGCATAAGACGGCGGCCTCTGTGGTATTGTGCCGGTACTCAATCTCGCTGCACCAAACTCCAAACATAACTGTTACTCATCACCAGTCACATTCGAGGTCTGTAGCAGTCAAAAACTTCAAGAGAAGTCACGACACCTATTTCCTGAAGATCAAGTGACCACGCGGAAACACAATATCAGTCACGCCGTCGCATGGCGATCCTAAACGTTGCAGTTCCTCAAGTAAACCTTACCATTCCTTCTTGAGCTCACGACACTTAAGCAAATAGTGTTCTGTATCACCGTTTTCCTTGCACGTCGGGAACAAGGGCGTCGCGGAGAGTCTGATCTCGAGGGGCCATGCTGGTGTATACGCGCTGATCTCGTTCGGATGTGATGAAGCACGCAGGCCTCTTCCCTTCACGTTCATACTGAAATATGTGTGAATATTGTGACCTAACATTTATTGATTTCACTGCTGTGCGCTTAACACTTCGTGAGCAATCTTTTGGCCCAATACTCAAGAGAAGCCATGCGCAGACGCAACCAACGTTGCTGCAGCCGTAGTCAGCAATGTACAAAGAGGACCACTGCGGAAACATCGTTTCATCACTTTGCCATAGCAAGGTTCATTTAGTGAACTATTCTAGATTAGGCTACTCTACTTCTACTTTAGTTCGCAATGGTCACTACTGTTTGCAGCTCTGCCAGACAGTAGAGAAGACGTAAATAACAATGTCTGCGACAATATGAAACCAACTACGCCCAGAATACGCAGGTACTGGCCCTCCGAAGCTTGAGAATGCCAAGTCTATAGACGCCTCTAACGCATGTCATGTAGGTTTTCGTGTGATCGGAGTGAAATATACATGTATTAATTATATCTGTCAATAAATGAAATAGAACAGTCCTTAGTGCTCCTAAATAGCAAGCATTGCCTTCCTTATGGCTGTAATTGCGAATATTTTTGCCTACAAATGGATGCAACAACACTTGAATTCTTCCACAGATTTTTTTTCTAGCCACTTGCTCGCACTCAGTGCTCAACCTTTTTGTGCTTTCGTACTGCTGTAAATATATTTTTACACACACCTCCTCATCCCTTAGTGCCGGCATATAGTAAAACGATACAACTGGTGAGTGTGAATAGACTGCATAAAGCAGTGTTCATTGCAGACGCTTAGGTGCCTGACATATTACGAGCGGCACCATTTCGACAGGAGCCTTTACGTATAGCGCGTCTCAACAAAAGGTATAAGAATTCAACTGGCAATACTTGTGAAGGCTGCTTCGTATAAAGGTTTTACTTAACACAGGGCTAAAACGAAATGGTATACATGACATCGGCTCACCAAGATCAAAATATACTCAATGCTGTTCCTGTGAACCTCAGTGTCAAAGTACGTGAATTCGCGTATATATTTAAATAGCTTTTAAAAAAACAAAGATATTTCTATGCACGCGGAATGTTAGAGGGGGGGGGGATGTCTTGAAATGCACGTGTTCAAAAATTGAAGAGAAAAAGTCTGATTTATTTCACTGGTTGAACTTATCTTTTAAAGCCAGCGGTGACTTCTATCAAGCAGGAGAGAGAGAGAGGGAGGGAGGGAGGGAAATAAAGAGGAAAGCAGGATTACACGTGCATGTTAGGCTCGTAGCAAAGGTGCTGAAAAATGTGGCGATTTGAAATTTGAAGCACCCATACAAAAACTATGAGTAAAGAACTATATATATATATATATATATATATATATATATATATATATATATATATATATATATATATATATATATATATATATATATATATATATATATATATATATATATATATATATATATATATATTTATATGTATGTATCAACCTGTGTGTGTGTGCAAGCTACAACGCTCAATGCGTTTACCCTTGTGGCGAACAAGAACACATGTGAAACTTATTTTCTCCTACAAGCATATCCGGTTGAGTCCTAACTTCCGGCTTTGAGAATATTTCTAAAAAGCCGTCTAAAAAGAGAATACCTATTGTTCAAGTTAAGGGAATGTGATGCGTAAATGTGGTATCAGAGCACGACCCTACAAGGGTAATCAAGTGTCAAAATAGTTATTTCAATATATTACATTTAGCTCATTAAAACACTTTGAGCAGCTGGGATTGTTGCGGCGCCTGGCCTATAGTAGACCTAAACCAAGCGACTCATTCCACGTAGCTTCCGCTTGCTGTTTCGATGGTGCATGAAACACCAGGTTCACCAACGAAATTTACCGGGGCACATGAACGCCAACGTGCGAGCATTGCTACTACACCCTTCAATCAACAATGAGGGTCGCCTCCAGAATCTTTCATTGACTACTTATGTTTTGTTATTACAATTTTGAACCATCGAGGTGCAGCGTGTAAAATTCAATGATCGGCACCGAAATTCCTTGTGCAGGCATTTCAATTCGAAAGTTTTGCTTTTGCAAATAATCATAAGTAAGCCATAATCGAATTGCAGTCTCCAATTGTTATCTCTACACATCCCTACAGTAAAAATGTTTACGAAAACACCGACTGATATATAGCATTCCTTCAGTGCAGGTGTTTCCATTGGCTTAAAACAGTATCATAAAATAGTTCACTTCACCGAATCTTCCTTTCGAAATCGTAAAGCGAACGAGTCTAGCATTACAAGTTCTTTTAAAGATGATAGGGGACCTTCGACGCAAAAATTTTGGTATGTCTGTCTGTCTAATTGTCTGTTTGTCCACCTTTCACTGTACCGAGCACTTTTAACTGCACCAGCGATTATCCCAAACGGCCGACCCCATCTGCAGCGCCCACCAATGTTGCTCAAGCTTCAGCGTTCATACTTGTGTGATTGTCAATTAAAAAGAAATTATCGCGCATATCTGAGGCACCACACCAACACGTATACATATTCTGTATGTGCGTATTTTACTAGAAAAGGCATACATAAGTTATTCTAAGGGCCGCAGCGTTTATCACGCGGCGCAGACTATGTAACGCTTGCATGAAAAGGGAAGTGTTCCCAACGCTTTGCTAAGACGACACGGTGGTGGCACCTACCTTTCGCCTTGTGTTCGAACACCTTATCACCTCTTACAGGGGCGCGCACGCCCGTCTCAGAACCACGCGTTTTGTTTTCCAAGATAACTGCCAGATAGCGCTCATGTCTCACGTGTGACGTGACTTGATGCGCTCGTTCGACTCCGCTGCACGCTCGAGGCACTCTAACGCAGCGCCTCCAGAATACCAGTCACCGACTTTCTTGCGCAGAACATCAAATGAACGTTTTGTTCACTTTCTCCAGACGCAAGTCTTTCGACGACATTTGCAGATTAACATGCAGATATGGGGCCATTTTTTTGTTTACTGTTCAATGTGTGGCATTGAGGTGCTCAGATGGCCGTTTACGCATGCGCTGCTCCGTGCGGGTGTGCACAATTCTGTAATAAACATTCAGCTGTACATCCAGCGCTTGTCCCATGTGATCGTTCCCCTTCGCTGGCTTCGTTAACTTCCGATTTCTCTCAAACGACTTGCCGATGAAACAACGTTACTTAATAACCGATTTCATACATGCAAACTATCTGTCGGAGTGTAGGAACAGTGAAGAAACAATCCGTTATCTATATTTCAATAAGAATGCTTGATCCAATTATTGAAAGAAACAAAATTTTTTTTTTCAGAAAGAAAGTGCGCGTTGCTTCATTTTCTTCTTCCTGTGACTGCCACCAGTTTACGCTTAACCAACCAGTTCTGTCAGAAGCTGTTACACGACGTGATTATTATTGGCATCACTGAAAGGCTCACATTATTGAAGAAACGTGTTTGGGGTAGCCATTACTGTTTTCACGTGCTCCGGTCTCCCGCACGTAATTTCTTTTTTTATTTGTTTATCCGCTCCTAACTTTTCTTTCAAAAACAATTCATTTATAGGTTATAACTTTTTTAACTACTCTGATAGGGACTTGAATGTTGCACAATACCAAGTTAACTACAGAAACTCGGCTTTTGCGTAATCAGGAAAGAAAAGAACAACAAGAACACCCGTGGTTAACCAAAAAAAAAAGTGCAGGCTTAGTATTTAAGCTTCACCGTTCCCTTCAGGAATAGCCGCAACTTTTTTTTTTTCGGCTAACCGAAAGAGGTATCGCTCCTTAACGGCTTCGATGCGAGAGCTACACCGTGAGAAACTGAAAGACGCAGTAGTTACACGCGAAGGAACAAATAAATGTAAGGTCGAAAAGAGTGTGTAGACAGCATAGCGTTGCGACCGACTCATGAAAAAGCATGAAAAAACAAAGATACCCTGTGCCGGCCTCTGCTGTATTCTTAGAAGGTCGTGGAGGCCAGGGGCGGCTGGTTCTTCTTATACTCCTCATTCGGCCGAGCAACTTTTTTCCTGGTGTAACGTGTTGCATCGCGCGAGTATCGCCCTTCCCCTCCGGCTTCGGCGGCGACCCCAACGCGCCCCTCGGCTTCGCGCCCAACCAACGCGGTTCGTGTTCCGTCGTTGCCACCTCCGCCACCTTTTCGTGTCATTCGGGTCTTTCTTATCGGGACGTTGCAGGCGCCACCCGCCGCCGACCGACGCTGGCTGGCGTTACTGCTGGCGTTTGCTGCTACTCACTTCTGGTACCGGTGCACCGGGCCGGGGCACAGAGCCGGGAGAGAGGCGGCGTACGCCTCCTTCCTCCTCATTCTAGTGACTTGCGCCGCCTAACGTTTATTTCGTTGTCCTTTCTCGCGCTGTCCTTGCCCTTGTTCCCTACACCACCTTCTCGCAGTCCTTGTCCTTCCCGCTTTCCAAACTCTAGCTTATTCTGTACAGCTTTGCTCCTGGCGGCCGGATTTCTCTCGGTAGAAGCTTTGCACTGCAGCCACTAATGTGTTACGACGGTCTTGCTCTGTTTTACCTCCCACCCCTATATCTGCTCTTAATTTTCTCCTGTTGTTTCTTTTTTCTTGTACTTTGGGGGAAAAAAGCACAACGTACGTACATAAAGTTTCAAGGTGTACTGTAAGCTAAAAAAAATGCAGGAAGCACCATAAGAATAGCTTTTCGACAGGTATATAATGCTGTTACTAGCCTGGCAGGCGTCATAATTATATTGGACTCAGCGGAGATTAGTAGGATGAGCTGCTTTTCTCTCCGGGCTAGCGCAAATGCAAGTAGACGCCTCCGACTTGAAAGGGGCAAGGGCAGGGGGGGGGGGGGAGTATATGAGACCTGCAATAACTATGCATTATATGCAGTACATATTTCTCGCCCACGTGGTTTCTCCGCCGTATAGTGCCGTAAACTTTGAGAATATTCATGTTCATTTCTCGCTATGTGGGCGTCGATGCTACGCGAAGTATTTCGTACGTCCGGCGTCGTTCTCGAAATCTGCGGCGCGTTACTCGGTTGAAATGTGTACTTCTGAAAGGTAACAAATTTAGTGTGGGGTGAAAATGCGTGCGTGTACGAATACAACAGCATAATGGTAACGAGGAAGGTATTAATATGGAGGCGTTACCTTCATTCAGCTGTTCCGTTAAGTTTTCCGACAATTCTGATGGGCGTCCATGGCACACAGCTTTTACCAAACGTCAACTGGAAAGAAGAATCACGTGCACTTTCTCCGGGTACCTTCTTTTTCCTTTCTCTCGTAATCACCTCAATTCGGACAACTACAAACATAGGGCTCCGTAAGTTTCCCTTTTCTTCACTAGGAATGCGATAGCGTTAAAGAGCTCGTGTGGTGAATTCCAGCTTCATTGGTTGTGAGAGAAATATCATCATCTTGTCCATCGTCAAAAATCAAGAAAAATGCAAATAAATATTTCCGGCCTCGAGTGAGGATCATATTCTGGCCGCCGACTGCGTGGAAAGGGGGTGTTCTACCACAAAGCCACAAAATTTGTTGAAACTGCGTAGGAAAAAACACTATATGAATGCTATGTAGCGGAAGGAGCCTCCTTAACGCATCATATATTGGGCGCCAGAAGCGTAGAATCGGACCAAGCGTCAAAAGATGTGAATTCAGCAACAAGTGGCTGGCCCACAACACGCACAGATATATTTTCCCTTCAGCAGCAGGAGAACCATCAACAAAGAAAACAGCTGCGTAGGTTTGCGTACTTCCCTATAGAGATGTAGTGGGCCCTCACAATAATTGGCAAACGGAATCATTTTAACGCAGCGGCTGCTTGACAAATATGCTTTCAGAGGGCAGTAGTTCATTTCATTACGGCACGGTTGAGGCGTCCACCGAGAACTGAAGCGGGCTAGCAGCTCAGAAGTCGACGCATACCATGCCTGATTACGCTGTCGTGATGTACTCTTGAAGGCGGTGAAGCTCAAGCGTTCTCCAAGTCTATCTGTTCACTACATTCGTTCGATGTCTGTTATTCTAATTCACTTCCATGAGACCAAGCTACATTAAAACGCCCAAAAACGCTGCACAGTTTCTGTGGTCATGTGACTCGGTGTTAATGCTATAGCGTTAAAGCGCTCGTTTCGCTGAGATTTCGGCCTCAACGTCGGCGTCAGCGTCGTTGGTGGTGAGCGAAAAATCATCATGTGCGTGACCGATAAATCGAGAAAGATGCAAATAAAAAACTTCTCGGTCTGAGTACGGATTGCACTCGGATCATTTACGGGGCAAACAGGTTTTTTTTTGTTTTTTTTTCACACAGCCACACGTCTGCCTAAAAATAAAGGGAAAATAGTTTCCTCTGCCTGGAAATCCGGTGAAAGTAACACATGCTTCACAAATATACGCGTCCTGTATACATCCTTCACAGTACAACAATAAATATTGCAGTAATAATACGCAATACAAGCGTGCATAGCCATCGAGCGTCACGCCATGCGATTATAATGACTTCACAGTTTAAAACCAGTCACCCACTACAAAAGGCACACACTTTATGCGCCTATTTCCTAAGAGCCACGTAATGGGTGCACCGCAAGTTCGAAAAGCTTTCGTGCACCAAGTGCTTGAAGTGCGTACAAGGAACAGGATATCGCTATGGCTTTTAACTCTTAAATACGAAGCTTAAGGATTCCCCGATTTTTATTCGACACTTGAACTTCGCAGGTTCGCACAGGTCATTCGAATTAGTGTTTCAAAAAAAAACAGAAATAAACACTTCCACAATGCCGGCGTTCTAGTGTGGTCCGTCAACAATGCGTCGATAAAGCTTGCAAGCCCGACTACATAACGGCAACGCACCAAACGGAAACGGAGCAGCTGGAACGACTCGAAGCGAATCGGTGGCAGTTGTTAAAGCTCCTTCGCGACGTAGGCTCCATAGTGTTTAAACAGAGACGCGCACGATAAATGGATGTCACTAGATTGTCACCGGAGACAGCTAGACGAAGGAAAAATGGCCGGCGATTGTCTTTTCAGCACCTTCTATGCGCGCTTTAGAAAAAGACCTCCATCAAAAAAGAAGTGTCGATCGCGAGGGAGAAGCCGAGCGAATGGAATAGGGCAATAGAAAAGGTAAGAAAAATAACAAAACAAGGTAAGACTCGAAGCAAAACGGGGCGACTAAGTATAGAAAGAAGGAGACGAAGAAGCAGGAGACAGTTTGAGTGTGGAAACCTGCTCGGCTGACTCAAAGTGGCGGCTCCCAGTCAGCATCCATCATTTCGCACGAGGTCATCTTCCTGCTCGGGCAACGTTCGTGCCACCGGAACCCGGCAGTTTTGTCGCCAGCGCCTATCTCATTCTTTCTGCTCCCCAATCTGTTATCACGCAATCTTTGTACTTTCTCACCGAATGTCATGACTAACGGAAGAAGAAAAGCTGTGCAAAAAAAAAAGTAGAAAGCACTGTACCTATAACTCGTATCGCACCATCCTCTTTCTATTCTGCATCCTCTCCCATATGCCCTCTCTCACCCTTCATCTTCCGTTCGCCTGCTTACTCGACTCGCGACTGCTGCAAGTCGTACATAGCACATACATTCGGTCGACCCCCCACTGGTTTTGTGGGTCGAAAAACGGCGCGATTTCCAGGCGCGTCTTGTAATGCTACCGTCATTTCGAAGCCACTGGAACGTCGAGGCAACCTATTCGGAGGTCCTTCTTATTTCTTTTTTTTTAAATCCGAGTAGTTTCCTCAAAGAACGCGTAACGATTCCAAATGCGTAAAGCCAAGAAACTGTTACGAAAATGACTCGGATTCCGGAAGAAAAAAAAAATGGTACGGGGAGTCTTGGACAAGTCTTGCCCGCCAACCGTTAAGTATAGGGTGCCTCGTGCGTTGACTCGCTCCCTGGCGGCGTTATATTCAGCTCTGTATATGGTTCCTGTGTACGTACTACGTACGTGCGTATTCTCACGCTCTGGATCTTTTTTATGATGCTGCAGTGAGAAGCGCTGATGGCAGCTGGTAGACGTGCGCCACTCTCCACTCAAGCGATGAAGAATCGTCGCAGACTACGGACTTCGTCGTTGCTTATCGTAGACTATTTGATGCCTTAGAGGTCCCATGGAAACTTAAAAAAGTAACTGTGCACGCCACGCAGGTGCCTTGAGACAGAAAAGAAAAAAAATACAAACGTCCGATAAAATGCAAATGCATAGCAATTCTTCTAAGAACGCCACGATAACTGAAGGTATTTTTAACACGAAATTGTTTTATGAAAATACATTCAATCAGAAGACAAAGTAAAAAAAAAAGTTCCGTCGATGGAATTCAAACCAATCACCCCTGGGTCGGCGACAGCAGTTGCCGGGTGCGCTATTCACTGCTGTGTGCCCATTTTTTATTGCCTTGCATATCATGACTATTCACATTTCGCATATTCGACAAAAAACAAGGGTATCACAAAATACACGCACGAAATACAATGATGAATCGTCAGCTCTGCGATGACTTAGGTATTCGTAACAATGGTTGAATGCGCACAATCCGCACTGGTACATCATCTTGCCCTTTCAGCTGTTCAAGAAAATGGCACACTAATTTGCAAAAACATTGTTGCACAGCTCGCACTTCTGAATCCGCATTTTGAAAGGCACATTGGGTTTGCCATAAGGTGCGCCGGTCCAGAAGCATAATTATACCACAAGGTACGCCGGCCTCGTTTTTAACAGAAACAAAACGGATGCCATGTGGACTTGATGGCAATTCTTTTTTCAAGGTTATCTGCAATATATCCTAGAAAAAGACCCCGCTCCCGCAATTTCTAAACACGTGTTCAACTGTTTCCGGTTAATTATTTAAGTAACAATGTGTGCCTCATGATTTATTTTTAATTTATTTATTTGTTTAGTGGTACCTCAAGGGTCCCGAGGGACATTACATGAGGGGTGGGTATCATAAGTAAAGAGAAAACGATAAACAATATAACAATAAACATCAATAAGACTAAAATACAATATGTAGATACAAATGGCGGCAATAAAAATAAGACAATCCATTTCACAAAGGCAAGTCCAAAGGCATCAATTCATGTATGTTCGATAGTATATCGGAAGCGTGTTGCATCACGGACAAGTGCAACATCTTTTGGAAGGCCATTCCAGTCTCGGGCAGTTCTGACGAAGAATGACTGATGGAATGTAGTGGTGCGGGTACGGGGTGGAATTACTGCGTTCAGGTGGCTTGTTCGGGATGTGCGATGAGTCAGTTGAATCAACCGACTGTCACAAGGCATGGTGTGAAAGAACCTGTGGTAGAGGCAAAGGCGTGAGATGCGGCGACGAGAGGCAAGGGGCACCAGCTCCAGCTTAGACGTTAGAGACGAAACGCTTGTGTGATACGAGTACTCAGAAAGGATAAATCTGGCGGAACGGTTCTGGACTGATTGGAGAGCTTTAGTGAGATTGAATAAGAGATGAAGATTGAAGATGAGATGAATAATCCCCAATCCTCCCACTGTGGTGAAATTGGTAAGGTACCGGCATGTAATTTAAGAAAAAATTTTTTGACCCCTGGAGTTACAAGAATTCTTTTAACACGTTTAGGAACGTCGTGTCCTGGGCCTGCACAGTACGGCTGGTGGTACAATGCATGGTACAGGCAGTAAAACATCGGCGAGGCCTTCATAATATTTTTACGTGATACTTCAGCCAGGTACTCTAACGAAAATCCCACTGATATAAAGTGGAAAGAGGAAGCAACAATTGCTTTAAATACCCCTCTATCAGTCCTTGAACATTTGCTGACAACACCAGAAATCTCGGCAGCACTCTAGACAACCTTAGCTGTGTAACAGTTCTAAAAAAAAATTGTCATCTACATCACGCAGAAAAGGGAAGCAATTGACAAGTTGTCTTACTTACAAATGAGCTAATCACAGCACGCCATCCCGAACTCTTTTGATGAGGTTTGTACGGCTCGATCTTTCCCAGGCAGAGCTGCAAATATTTTGTGTATGTTATGTACAGTTATTCTACTGCAGTGCAAAACCTGTATTACGTACCACAGCTTGCTCACTAGAAACAAGTGGTACGTTGTGGCCCGTCCGAATATTGAAATACCCCAACCTTCCCATTTTTCGACATTATTGCGCAACGCCTGTGTTTGTTTTAAAGATGATAGTCTTTCTTGGGGACCTTCGACGGAAAAATTTTGGTCTGTCTGTCTAAGTGTCTGTCTGTCTGTCTTTCGGTCTGTTCATTTATCTGTTTGTCCGCCCTAACGATTCCTCAAACGGCACTAAACGGCCAACCCCATCCGCAGCGCCCACCAATATTTCTCAAGGTTTAGCGTTCATCGTTGTGCGATTGTCAATTAAATAAGCAAATATTGCGCATATCTGAGGTGCCATAACAACATGTCTATGTTTCGTAGGTCTGCCTTTATACTAAAAGAGGCACACGCAAGCAACTCTAAGGACTGTAGCGTTTAACGCACTGCGCTGACAGTGCAACGCGATGCTCAAGAAGGTGTTTTCAACGCTTTGCTACAACGGCACGGTGGTGGCACCTGCCCGTCGCTTTGCATTCTACACCTTATCACCTCCGTGACTGGCGCGCATCGTTCTCCGCGGTCGCGCACGCCTTCGTTTTCGCAGATAACTGCCAGATGGCGCTCGTACCTAACGTGCCTAGATACGCTTGTTCGCCTCCGTACGTTACACGCCCGAGGCACTCTAACGCAGCGCCTTCAGAATACCATTCACCGATTTTCTTGCGCAGAACATCAAATAAACGTTTTGTTCACTCTCTCCAGATGCAAGACTATCGTCTTTTGACGAAATTTATAGTGTAACATGTAGATTCGGGCCTTTTTTTTTTCCAAGACTGTTCACTGTTGCGGTAGAACTTCAGCGGTACTCCTAAATGCTTCAGCTGGTGTTTCCTGTTGTTTAATCTTTAGAAGTATTGCTGGTGTGACGTTCCATTTCGCATGCCAGAAACCAAAGCGTTTATCCCACTTGACGGCACTACCACTCTCCTATCAAAAAAGTTTTCACGGCATTCACATTATGCATTAAACTTCCATGACTTGTGCAGAGAACCGCAATATCATCCGGGTAAGCAAAAAGGCCGAGCTCAGCTTCATGCCATTGAAAGCCGCGTATCACACTGTTATTAATCACACTTAAACAGAAAGGTTCAATGAAAATAGCAGAAGCAGGGGTGGTAGCGGGCACCCCTGTCTCAAGGACCACAGCCCAGGTATACGCTCACTCGCAGTTTTATTTTTTATTACCAATCTTGTCGTGCATCCTGTGCAAGCCATTCGCAATCCGTCGCTAATCAGACTCCGTATACGTTCACACACTCAATCAATGAAAGGAGCAAGTCGTGCGGCACGCGGTCAAATGCCTTTTCGAGGTCAATTTGAAACAACACTGCATCGCGATGCATAACGTCACAATTCTCTAGGATTGATCATGCTATGTTTATGTTGGTCAGTTGGTCCTTATTTTTTTTTTCCCTTAATACCACAAGTTTGCTGAAACCCAACCAGTTTTTTCATACCTGTCTGGAGTCTTCATACCAATATTTTCACCGATATTTTGTAGTCAATATTAGGCTGATTGGTCTATATGCAATAACACTTCTTACTTTCGCGGGATCTTCTGTTTTTGGTAATAAGACTGTGTCGGCTGACGAAAATGAGGTGGGAGCAGTTTACATTTAAAAGCCTCGTTAAATACTTCTTTCAAAATAGGTGAAATGACAACTTTAAATTCCTTGCATACAACAGCATTGAGGCTTTCCGGTCCTAGAGAGTTGCCATTGTTTAACTCATCAATTCCTTTTTTAACTTCTTCCTCTGTTATAGGTAATTCTATATATTCCTTCCTTTTTCATGAAGACTTGGCAATAATGATATGAAATCACTGTTAAAATGACCTGTCTGTGCACTACTTGGTATGAATAACTCTTTGTAATATCTAAAAAAAATGTGCCGGCCATTGCCTGTTTCCTATTGCACATAGCCCTTTATATTTTATTTCACTTATTTCACTTTTGCAGGCATATCTCTATATCTCTTTCCAGCTCCAAGAGCTTGTTTTGTTGGCATTTCTGTCGCTACCAAGTTCTCCGCTCGAGCTCGAATCAATGCTGTGCGGTATCGTTCTTGGTCTAGGTACTCCAACTTTTGTTTGGTTCAATTTATTTCCTCAGAAAATGTACCTTACCTGCCTGGGTACTTTCTTCCTCCACTAACTGTTGCAAGTTTTCCAGCAAACGCGCTTCAAGTTCCGGGCGTTCAACCGTGCGTCCATCAGTCCATGCGTCAGTTCGTTCATACGTCGGTTCATCCGTCCGTCCATGCGTCCGTCCGACCGTGCATGCGTCTGTCTGTCTGTCTGTCTGTCTGTCTGTCTGTCTGTCTGTCTGTCTGTCTGTCTGTCTGTCTGTCTGTCTGTCTGTCTGTCTGTCTGTCTGTCTGTCTGTCTGTTCATCCCTCCGTGCGTACATCCATCCGTCCGTCCATCCATCCTTCCGCCCGTACATCCATTTAGCGAACACTCCAAGTACAGGCATCTCACATCTTTTCATCATACTGTCCATCCATTCGCCTGTCCATGAGTCCGTCCGACCTCGCATGCGTCTGTCTGCCTGCCTGCCTGCCTGTCTGTCTGTCTGTCTGTCTGTCTGTCTGTCTGTCTGTCTGTCTGTCTGTCTGTCTGTCTGTCTGTCTGTCTGTCTGTCTGTCTGTCTGTCTGTCTGTTCATCCCTCCGTGCGTACATCCATCCGTCCGTCCATCCATCCTTCCGCCCGTACATCCATTTAGCGAACACTCCAAGTACAGGCATCTCACATCTTTTCATCATACTGTCCATCCATTCGCCTGTCCATGAGTCCGTCCGACCTCGCATGCGTCTGTCTGTCTGTCTGTCTGTCTGTCTGTCTGCCTGCCTGCCTGCCTGCCTGTCTGTCTGTCTGTCTTTCTGTCCGTCCGTCCAACCGCCCATCCATCCTTCCGTCCATTCATCCAATTAGCGAACACTTCAAGTACAGTCATCTCACATCTTTTCATATATTCATCAATAATATACAAGTACCGCCATCCCGTGGACATTCCAAGGACTAAGCGAAAGGTGGATACCTACTACTACCATAGTAAGTATGTTTCTCTATGCTACTACTACTACTACTACTACTACTACTACTACTACTACTACTACTACTACTACTACTACTACTACTACTACTACTACTACTACTACTACTACTACTACTACTACTACTACTACTACTACTACTACTACTACTACTACTACTACATACATCGGGAACGCACGACCCCCGGCTTCAGGAGCTTCGGCCCTTAAAAAAAATTTTACTTCTGTTCTGGTTCAACATTACCCAACTCTGTCTTGACCAATCATTCACAGTGTGCGAGAATGACGCACCCTTGCAAAGAGCAACCATAACCATGTGAATCTGCGATAAACTTGAACAGACTCATGCGGCAAGAAAAGGTGTCTTTCAGACGGAATGAACGCCAGAAAACGTTACTTCACCGAAACAAGGCTAACTTTCTCGAAGCGTTCGCTCCTTTTTTAGACGCTGCGAAATTAATCCAACAGCACAGAAGAGCATAGAAAGCATTGGTTTGTTGTTTTTAACATTACTGTAAAACAGTGAACTCTCACTTGAGTGAACTTCAAAGGGCACATTCATTTAGCTAAATGTTCGAGAAATTGAATCTTCATTGGAATGCGGAACAGCATTGTACAGCGGATATCAGGACAAAAGTGTGAAATGCATTTATTTTGAAAAGAATTTTGTAATTATCATTTGAACTCGTATCATTAATGTCTAAGACGAGACAAAGCTCTCCTGAGTGTCTTCATGTCTGCGCACAGCTTGTTGCTATGACATTAAGTCTCGAACCTTGTTAATAAATCTTAGAGCCTCGGCTAGAGATTGGTCATTTGAACCTGCCTAAGTGATCACAGCTTTTTTGTCACTCTCCGCTTCTTTCGGTTCCGGCCAAACACTGGGAAGTTTCTCCAGACCTAGTGGCTCTGCTCATGAACCCGCGTGGCTCGTTTCCGCCTCACACGCGGCCTCTTTGCCCTCAGCGGGGCTATATGCACAAGTGGTGTTGCACCACTGCCGATAGATGGGTGGTTTGGAGGCGGCACGCATCGGTTATGCCAGTGTCACAGGGGATAAAACTTCATTGAATAGATCCACAAAATGAACCCGGATCTGCAGATCAAGTTGTTGAGCTATGCTATACCACTGTTAATAATTTGCTTTCATTGAAAAGATTTGTGTTGGCGTCTCTCATAATCAAATGGTGGTTTTGGGACGTTAAACCGCACAAATCATCAATCAAAAGATTTGTGCATAAAGTGCACAAGAAGACCGCCTCGGATTTTTTAAATGTTTGTTATTCTGAAATATTCGTTAAACGTTCGTACAAGCAAGAGTTTACTGTAGCTGTGAGATAAAATCAAATAAACTGAATGTGTAATGAAAAGCCCCTTTCCTTTCCCTGACATTTGAATCCACAGCAGTTGAATCTAAAGGCTTTATTACCTTTGAAGGTTGTCGGTTCGGATCCTACCGGTGCAAAGGGAACCGTTTCGTCAACTTCAATTCCTTTCAATTTCTGTCATTATTATCACACTTTAAAAGGACTAAGACATTGGCCTCGTATCTGCATGTTTCACTGCAAATGTCGTTGAATGACGAAAATATTCCGTCTAGAGAGACTGAATAAAAGATTTACTTAACGTTCTGCGGGAGAAAATCGGTGAATGGGATTATGGAGGCGCTGCGTTGAAGTGCCCCGACGCGCGCAGCGGAAGGTGGTACCACCGTATCGTCGTAGCAAAGCGCAGGAAACAGCCACCTTTTCGTGCATGGCGTTGCGTTGTCAGCTTAGCGTAATAAACGCCATGTTCCTTAGACTTACTTATGTATAACTTTTACAGTATAAAGAAACATGCCATGGTACATTGATGTGTTGATGTTCTGCCTCAAATATGCGTCATATGTGTGTTTTTAATCATAGGACGTACAAGTATGAACACATAAACCAGATCAATATTGGTGCGCGCTGCACGTGTGGTCGGATTTTAAAGCTGAAGGCAGACTGAATAAAAAGCAAGAAAAAAACAAAAAAACCGTTTCTGGCAACAAACAGATAAGTTGAGACACAAACAGACATACCAGAATATTTACGACGAAGTATTCCAAGAAATATTATTGTCTTTAATAATGACAATTATGCTTCTGCTCGTTGAAGTCATTTAGTTATGTCAAATAGAGACGTGGTACGACGCAAAAAATAGTATATTCCTAAACATCAGAAATGTAAATCTACAGTGCATATATATATATATATATATATATATATATATATATATATATATATATATATATATATATATATATATATATATATATATATATATATATATATATATATATATATATATATATATATATATACGAACGGTCACACTGGGTGCCATATTATGGTGTCAACATTGATGTAGCTTCTCTACGTTGGTTTTTAGGCGAACTTAAATTTTTTAACAAAATGATAAGTGCCAGGCTTCCCGACATCGTCTGTGCAAAACATTCATCTAACCGAGCGTCCAGGCCTGACGAATATTATTAGAACCAACCGCCAAGCCGCTCATTTTAAAACCGCGAATAGGTTCTCGTTATCCGCGGTCAAAGCCCTTGGACTTTGGTCGGGCCCCATTAAGTAAAATCTCTCTCTGATATGACTCGCAGGCGTATCTCCTGAGCATTTGCCTAATTATTTATTAACGCACGGCCGCTTGTGCACTTCGACTAGCTTGCGACGTTTGTTATATAGGTTGGTTTCACCGAGAGAGTGTGATCGCTTTGCGTGAGTACCTTGAATCGAAGGGCCACATTTTCTATGCCTTACTCAACCACGCTCTAAATGCCACCATGTGATTTAGACCTGAAAAAAAAGTAAAGCGTCTGTATCTATCATTTTGTCTCTCAGCAAATGAGTGTCTGTACCACGAAAAACAAGTGTCTGTGTGGTGAAAATGTGCATAAAAAATTCACATTTCTACAAAAACTAAAGGGCTGCGGCACCAAACTCAAAGATACGTGCAAGTACAAGGAGGTTATAGCTGCCTGCAAAGAAAGTTTTGAGGCTAGGTAATGCGCTAATCTCTGCAAACCATGCATACGGAAACACGACGCAGACCAGTGAAAGACGAAAGTAAGTGTAGAAGAGAGGGCATAATTTCGAGACGCGCCAGCGCCACGGTAGCGAAGTGACAGAGTGTCCTCATCTAATTCGGGAGAGTACTGAGCTCCATTCACGGTTCCACAGGGGGCACACTGGGCACTCACCAATTTCTTGGAGAGGAGTGAGGTACTCCGACTTCACAGTGCAGTGAGGGTACTCATCTGAGCAGCTAGTTTCTCCTTTCTACTATCTCTGTTTCTCTTTCTTTTTTATCTCACCACTACGCATGTAGCACCATGCTCCCTTATGGGTTCCAGAGATTGGGTCTTTCCTAATACCAAAAGAATTTGACTGGGCTAGTTGGTGAATATCTGTAATAGCCTACAGCGTGCTCTGACACGTCTAATATCGAGAGCCTCCCTCCTCTTTCAAGACTTGGTGGGTGTCTAAGATGGCACCGAGAATCGAACGAAGTATACTTTTCATGCCGAAGGCGATCACTCTATCGCTTCTGCTCTGGTGCAGTTTTTGTTGGAACGTGAAGTTTCATTTCCGCAAGAATGCTAGAGAAACGCGGGGGGCAATTAAGAATTGTCTGGAATGAATCATTGCACGTATGTGCGGAACAAAATGATGACAATATTCTTCTTTCCATGCTCCCATGAGATGCCAGCGGTGATTGTGCGCTTGTTTAGTCGACTAGAGCAGTAGAAGTCGGATGGCGTTGAAGCTCGGAATCAGATCGCTTAGCCACGAGTCGGGTGTTGCTCACGAGGCTACACGCTTGTAAGTTTCTAGAACAGAATTCACAATGACAGAGACTTCAGCTAGTTGGTAGGTTTCCATATTAACGACGGGACGTGCCAAACAGTTGCGGGGGAGCCTGTCAATCCGGCCCGTGCGGTGGTCTACGGGAGAGATGCTTAATAGATATGTAGGGCTTAACATCCAAAAACTACCATATGATTATGAGAGACGCCGTAGTAAAAGGCTCTGGAAATTTCGGCCATCTAGGGTTTTTAACGTGCACCCAAATCTGAGCACACGGGCCTACAACATTCTCGCCTCCAACGGAAATGCTGCGGCCGCAGCCGAGATTCAATCCCGTGACCTGCGGGTCAGCAGCCGAATATCTTAGCCACTAGACCTACGTGAGAGGTGAATTCAATGAATTCGCGGTTACGTACCGGCACAGGAATGAGCAAACGCATTTAGTGACCAAGGCCTGTCATATCGATAACAGTGATATCGCATGCGTGACTCAACTATCTATTAACCTGCTTGAAAAAAGCAATCATTACTCTGAATAGTTGTCTCTCACATGGACCCCTACGCTAGCTGTACTGATAGGTCCGCCTATTGCATCGCAAATAAGCTTTCATGCCTTCATCTTTTTCCACCGTTCTGCACTGCCTCAGTTGTTAGTCGGCGCTTGTGGCGGCTTCACTTCTCTCTCGTGTCCATGTTATCACACATTGTCCCTTTGCCGCTAACAGACATCACTAGTCACATTTCAATCTCACAGTATACGCATGCATGAAAACACACGTGCACCAAAAGTGTTTACATGGAAAAGCGAAGCGTTCACGTGACATCCCTGCTTCTCTGCACAGTAAATACAACTGACGTTGGTGCAAGCATTCTTTGAAATGTTTATATATGAATATGCAGCCCACGGAGGCAAGAAACGCCAGAAGTCGTAGCAGCATGAAGCAGTAAATGTGTCACTGGATTCAAGAAAAAGAAAATAAACGCGGAAATCGGCTTGCGTTGAGCGAAACTGGTTACTAGATTATTTACAAGCTCCTGCGTAGGCGCGGATTGCGAGTCTGTATTATGCAGAAGCAGGAAAGCAAGATCTTCTAAAGAAGCGTCGATAAGACGGTCAGACAGGTCACGCTTAACCTTAACCTAAACGAGATCTGTCGGCAGGTTATGTTGCAATATGTTACTCGAAAGGATGCACATGTATCCTGTTTCCTTCACATCCAATGGTGACTCCGACTTGCGGCAAGACTTCTTTTTTTTCTGAAAATTTTAACTCTCATCACAGTTGCCGCAACATTGAACATTGTCCACGCTACGACTAACTCAATCACGTTTCCAGAATATATATATATATATATATATATATATATATATATATATATATATATATATATATATATATATATTCATTTTTTATTTATTTGTTTATATAGCTACTTTAGTCATAACACACGAATTTTAAGTTGCCATGACGTTTTAAGATGTCGCTTCCCCGAGTGATCATCGTAGTCTTTGTTTCGTTTTGCTAACATATAGTCCTCAATAATTAGGGAAGCCCCTCGAGAAGCAACCGCGAACTTTGATCACGTGTTCGTAAGCGCTGGCGCGCGGGCTATCTCGACAAGACATCAGCAGACGGCTAGAACGGCCTTGTGTTATAACCTCACCGGTTACTTCGCCTTGAGACGACACACAGCACAAAGACCGCTGCTCTCCCTAAAGCGGCCGTTTTTCCTTGTGTCAGCTTTTCATAGAGTTACGCAAGATTGGAACAAGAAAAGCTAGCTGCATGCTTTACTTCGTATAACATTACAGTTTGTTGCTATCGCACTCTTTGCTTCGCCCTGGAGACAAAGCTGCCTTTTAACCACCCTTCTGTCCCAAGAATAAGAAATAGAAAAGCGCTTTCTACATCGACTTTGAAGCAAGCAGCTTTCACTGGTCTGCGTCGTGTTTCCGTATGGTTTGCACACTTTCTATTCTAACATAATCCACGTATACACAAATGGCTCTACCACCCAGGCTAGCTCCACCGGCGCTACCGTCATCCCATCGCGACACATCATCAACATCACGTACAAACTTTGTCACGTGCGCACATCGACTGGTTCGGATATTGTTGCGCTGCGAGGTAACATCGATAATATCAAGCAACAACCGGCTAATCGATGGGCAGTATTCTGCGACTTCAAGGCGGCTGTACTATGTCTTTCGTCGGTACTTCGTCGCGGGTCGTACGAAGGATTGCGTAAAAATCTATCAGATGAATGCCACACTATGCAACCGAAAACGAACACAACGTTGTCTTCCAGTGGATACCAAGACATTGCAGTATCTCCAGCAACGACATCTCGATAAAGCTGCCGGAAATACACTCGTGCAAACAAATCTTCTTTTCATATTTTTATCTAGGATTGACGTGGCTGGATAATTTAATTAGGCTGGCGCACAACATGACATTCCTGAAGCGGCAGTCATCGCACTTCGCACATTATCGACTATATTTTTTCGATTCAGCTATACAACTGGGGCTACCTTCTGCGCTTTCTATTCTGAAAGTAGCCTTCACCAATGCCAACTCATTTAAGATTGAATTGGCTGGCAGCGCAGAGTGCAGCGACTGCGCCGTCGATGAGTCTTTTGAACACTTTTTATGTATTGCCCAGCGTATACAAACGAGCGGCTTCACCTCCGCAGTGCTCTATATCAACTGGACAAAAGTGATTTCACTGTCAAGACGGTATCGGGACCATGGTGCTGCCCATCCCATTTCTGAAAAGCAACGAAAGTGCTGTTGCATTTCCTAAAAGACGCCGCTTTGTTTCATCGTTTATGATGTGAAACGTGAAACTGTTACGCGTCGGCCCCGTCAGCGACTTTTTTTCTCCTCCTCTATGATTTCGTTTCCTCTCTTTCCTTTCCCAGTGCAGGGTAGTCTACCCGGGCTCAGCCCTGGTTAAACTCCCCGCTTTTATCCTTATTCTTCCTCTCTCTCTCAAATCAAGTGCTAGGGCGGTGGGACTTAGTCATTCGTCTTCCAATACGAGCGCGATAACATAAACAGCTCGTGGAAAAATTCGTCATTAAATTTGGGTAAACACCACATCCCTGTTGTATCTTTCAAACACGAAGCCATGTTTTGCCATAGACTTGGGTTTTAAAACATTTTTAGCAAGCGTTTTACCAACAAATATTACAACAGATTACTGAGCAGTATACTTGTAGCTTCACTTGGAGTGCGATTTCGGACACTGACGACTTTTGACATATTGCCGAATTTCGCGATAACACCATTTCAAGAAAAAGAGAGCGCACTAGGTGAATCAGGTTTGGCAAATGGTGGAATTCGACAACATTGCGGATTTTCAAAATCTACGCAATAACACCATTGTTCATGCACATTGGGCAGAGAAAAATAAGTGCAAGCTTGAACACGCATGATGAGGGCACTGCTTCAATGGTTTTCTTTTCTAGTGCTCGTCCAAATTTGCAACTAATTACATGCGCTAACCTAATAATGTTGCATGTTCGTTTGAGGTTAACATTAAAACGACACTATTAAGCCATAATTAGGAATGTGGGCGTGTTGGTAATGCATAACTTAGCACATAGCAGAAAAAAAGCCATGTTTTCTTTTGTTATGCTTTATTTTGAAATTTAGTACACAACTACCGAAAAGGACAAGTGCAGTCACTCGCACACCGTTTTCTGCGAGGTGGTAAATCGACCCCACGAAGCATCCGAAGGTGTACGCTGCCTTACAAGCTCATGTTGACGCACTGGCGTCACGTTAAACTGAACGAAGTCAAATACTGTGGCACGTTAGGCACAATTTGACTCTTTCTTCTATTTGATAGCGTCATTGACGCTCTAGACCGCACTTACGAGTCACCCCATAACTATATTCCAGGCAGCCCAGCAGCAACCACATTTATATTCGTGCCGCTTTCCACATGCTATATAACAATGACGGTTTTTCTTTCGTTTTAGTAAACTCTAAGCTACGGTCACATTACTCCGCACTTCGCCTGCTTTTTTTGTTGTCGTATAATTACGTATCCATCAAAATGTTTGTTCGTGTGTATGCTTGGTAGCCCTTGCCTTCAACTCACCGTTCAGCAGTTCAGAGTAACCAGCTTGAAATTACTTTTTAACCATAACCACTATACTCCGGCACAGTGAAATATCATAGTGGACGCGAAGCTTACTATGGCAACAATACAAACAGGCATTTCTAGGGACAAAAAATAAAGAGAATTGTTCTCGTGCCCACGATGACATGACGTGGCATCGAGAGTACGGCTTCATTCAATTCTGTAATAACAAGAAAGGTGGGCAAAGCGTATCTCGCCTTTGAATCACGTCTGACAAATGCGTCTCTTTTGTGATTACTTCCTTTCTTTTTTTGTCTTCGTCCGACTGTCGCTCGACTTTACTCTTCTTACATAGAACAAAAACAAACACGCACGCATTTCCATCTATGCAACTACGTACAGTCTCCCACAGGTGCTACATTTGGCAGCCCGTCCAGCCACGCAAAGCTTTCGAATGGCCACTTAAGTTCAAAGCCATTTTGTTCCTCGCCGCGTGCGTTCCAAATCAGAAACGTCATTTGCTACCGGGGAACCTTTTTTTTTTTCGGGTTTCGCGGAGCTGCGCAACAACCCGTGTAGTACCTCGCACTTCGCTTCATGGCAGAGAAAAAAAAAACTGAAAATGAAGTGAATCGAGTAAGGGTGTCCCTCGTTTCAGCAGCTACCGCTGCTAGAGAGAATCAGTTTGTTGTAAAACAATGGAGGTTCCTTCGTAACAACATGCTACGCGGTGCAAGAGCAGGCACCCCACTGCGACAGCGGCGCGCCTCTTTCAGGGGCGATGCGATATAGAAACGAACGGGGAATGAGGCAGCCGGAGTCATTGTCGAGTTGCACAGGCGAGGCGTTCGTTTTCTTCACGCACGCATACGCAAACACAGGCGAGTTCATTGAGTGCAGATGTTGTGAGGCTTGGAACGAGCATACCTTGCTTTTTCTCGCTTACTAGCTTGGCAAGCAAATGCATGCCAATCGTGAATGTTTCAAAACCACTGCATTTGGCCGCCGCTGCTGCCGTCGGCATCGCGCTGATCACCTCGTTGTTCCCACCTTCTCGTCGCTGATGTTGCGAGGGCAACTCGGCAGCGGGAAGTGGTGCTTCCTGGTGCGTGTCATCATCATTCTCGACTTCTCTTCTTCGTCACTATGTTTAGTTGTTGCTTTTATCGCCTCTGTACTGTTTGTTTATTTATTTGCTTTGGCCATTCCATACTCTTCAGCTATGCCAATGTCCTCTTTCAGACAGCTATTCACGATAACTCCACTGTGCCCAGAGCAAGATTTCTTGCGCAGACTGAAAGTGTACGTACCGCTACGCTCGAAAGCCAGTGATCCGCTGCGTGAATACCGCATGCTGTGTATTGCATCAGCACAATAAGTGAGACGCGAAAGAATCGAAATTATATCTGCGACAAGGATAGCGGCATACTAATCATTCGAACGTCCGCCGTTTACCCGCATCACTAAAGAAGTGCGCGTGTTACCCTTACCTATCATGCTATACCATCAAATCATTTAGTGTGTTTGCCAGCTTGGAGACCTCACACTTCGTTCTGCAGTAATGTGACGAATCGCCATGAAATATTTCCATCTGGCTTCACGCCTGGAATGCGCGCGGCATGAGAGCTGCGGTGTCTGCGTCAATCTGATATGTACGCACCGATTTCTGGAATCATTAAGAAGGCACATTCATCATGCTGGCCCTAAAGAATTTGTGTTGGCGTGGAGCCAACCAAACCTATAGATTGGTGAAATACACGTGTACAAAGATGGCTCCAATAATTTCAAGACCTCTCCCGGAGTAGTGGTTGTACCATCTGGTGACTTGTCCTCAGAGTTTTTTCACATCACGACGTCGACACCAGCAGAACTGGCAACACTTCAATGTGTGGTTATATACATACTTCGACAGCCACCTGTAATGAACGGGCCACCTCTTGCAATCGAAGGCAGCCTTTCAAGCACTACAGTTTGTCTTATGGCAGGGATCACACGAGCAGCTAGGGCATGGAATGAGACATCGCTATCAGCAAGCGTTAGAAGATACTATATTTCAGTGGTTGCCGGGTTTAACGACAATGACCACGCTGACGAAGCTTAACGATCGGCTCATTAACATGACTTGCAAATGACCTCTATTAAAGAAAAACCTGGAATCTCAGCCCACGGATTTTGTGCACGCACAAAACCACGAAAACCCTATCGTGCTACTTGAAGACGGCCGGCATTCGCGAGCGTCTGTAAGCTACCACCGCAAGCTCATGTTGAGTGCGTTCAAAGTAACTGTTCATTTCTTTTTCTTACTGTTCTTTCTTTTCTAACTTACCGATTATATTACCCACCCACCCCCCCCTCGTGCAGGGTAGGCAACCAAGCTAAAACTTGTTTCTCTCTCTCTCTCTCTCTCTCTCTCTCTCTCTCTCTCTATATATATATATATATATATATATATATATATATATATATATATATATATATATATATATATATATATATATATATATATATATATATATATATATATATGACGTAAGAAGGTAGCGACGGTTGGTGGTAGAAGTAGAGAAGGAAGAAGTGCTTATAGAATAAACATGGAGTATGAGCCGGGGCCACGTCTCTCATTCTTCATAGCGTCATATATATATATATATATATATATATATATATATATATATATATATATATATATATATATATATATATGTATATATATATATATATATATATATATATATATATATAACGGATGTGATGGATTTATTTACACTGAAAAGCCAGCGCTCAACCGACACTGCCGAATAGCTAGAAAGCGTCCTGTGCTTCCTCTTCCTTTGCGCTCTTTCAGCCCGCGTTACATTTTCGTCCGGGCAAGATGAAGCTCACCGAGTGAGCAGAAGCGACCGGTTGTTGTAGGGCTTCAATCGGGCAATGTGCACAATTTGCGTCTTACGCGAATGCCGGTTCTGAGCTGTCCCTTTCGCAAACACGTAAGTGACGTCACTCAAGCAATAAGTAATGACGAATGGTTCCAAGTACTTAGAAAGAAGCTTCTGGCGAAATCCCTATGTCATTCGAACAGGCGTCCACAGCCAGACAAAATCACCCGTAGCGAAAGTCACAGGCGGGTGTTTTGCGTCGTAACGGTCTTTCGCGCGAGCGTGGGCGGAAAGAGTTCGGAGCCGAGCAAGTCGACGAGCTTCTCGGCGTGACACCGGCGTTTGCGTTCGTCGAGAAACTAAGTATGGTGTCGGGGAAACATTGATGATGACGAGCATAAAGAACAAAGAAAGGCGTATAACCCGTGACCCCATGTTTCGCGGTATTAAAGGCATATGTAACAAAAGGTAATACGGCATCCCAGTTCTTGTGATCCGCTGTGACGTCATTAAAAGCATGTTGATGATGGTACGATTGGTGCGCTCAGTGAGGCCATTGTTCTGAGGGCGGTATGGAGTGGAATGCCGATAGGTACCCACAAAGCCATGGTGACTCTTCGACAACGTCAGCGGTAAACTGTCCGCCGCGATCACTTATCTCCACATGAGGGGCCCCTTGACGGAGTATAATCGAGCGCAGAAGAAACCATGACACATCGGATGATGTGGCTGAAGCAACCGCCATCGTTTCAGTATACCGCGCCAGGTAATCTACACACACAATATTCCAGCGGTAGCCAGTGGTTCACTTGCAGAAGGGGCCCCAGTAAATTTATGCTGACTTTTTCTTAGGGTGTTGTCAGTGGCTTAACTTGTTGCTGTGGGCCGGCCAATGGCGTGGTAGGCTGTTTGTGGCGTTGTCAGACATCATTACTCACAGCGTAGTGCTTGGTAGTCTTCCAGAGTCGAGGCCAGTAGAAACGTAGTCGGATACTGTGAAGCGTCCGGGCGAATTCAAGGTGCCCAGACTTGATGTCATCATGCATAGTTTGGAATACCGCAAGACGCAGGAATTCCGGCCAGACGAGGAGTAGTGTGGCACTATGGCTGGAATAATTCTTGCGATATAGTAGGGCGTCATGAATCACGAATAGCGTGGCGCGTTCAGAGCTACGAGCTACATCGATCATGGGTTTCACCGAAGGGTCGCGCTGTTGCTCGTGACGGAAGACGTGCAAATTTGGGAAGTTGTAGAAGATTGCAGTTAGGTAGTTATCGAAGTCATCGTCATCAGTATCCACAGTCGCAGATGGAAGACGAGATAAGCGGTCGGCATCGGCGTGGCATTGAACGCTCTTGTAGGTCACAGAAAGAATATATTCTTGAAGACGAAAGACCTAAGGCCAACCGCCGAGCTGGGTCACGTAGTCCGACAAGCCAACAAAGAGAATGATGATCTGTGACGATCTTGAATTGTTGGCCGTACAAATAATTATGGTCGCAACTTTTGGAAGCGAAAACAACCACAAGACATTCTAGTTGTGTGACTGTATTCTTCCTCCCAGCCTTAGTCAAAGTACCACTTGCGTACGCAGCGACGTGCTGGCGGTAGTCATGATACTGAACTAGCACGGCACCAACACCGATACTACTAGCATCTGTATACCACTAGCCCCCTGGTCGAAGTGACGCAAGAGAGGTCCGGAAGTAAGCAAATACTTCAGCTGCCTAAAAGCAGCCTCGCACTGAACGGTCCATCCGAATGGGGCATTTTTAGAGAGCAAGTCTGTCAGTGGATGAGCAAGCTGGGCGGAGTATTTGATAAACCGGTAAAAGTAAGAACACAGGCCCATGAAGCTACGAAGATCCTTCACAGTCGTTGGTTGCTTGAAGTTGCGGACAGCATCGATCTTTTGCGGGTCTAGTCGTATACCATTCCTGTCGACTAGATATCCGAGCAAAAGGGCTTAACGCTCCCCAAAATGACACTTATTTGCGTTTAAAACGAGACCAGCTTGTTTGACGTAATCTAGAACAACGCTAAGCCAATGGTTGTGCTTGTGGAATGTCTTACCGAAAGTAATTACGTCGTCGAGGTAACACATACATATCTCCCATCTGTGACCGCGTAGGATAGAGTCCATGAATCGCTCGAAGGTAGCTGGGGCATTACATAAGCCAAACGGCATAACGTTAACTTCAAATAACCCACCAGGCGTGACAAAAGCAGTCTTCTCTCTGTCAAACGGCTGCATTGGTTTTGGCCAGTATCCAGACCTCAGGTCGACGGACGAAAAGTATGCTGCCGAGTGTATACAACCAACAGCATCATCGATGCGTGGTAGCGGATACACGTCTTTCTTTGCTAAGGCGTTGAGACGGCGATAGTTGACACAAAAGCGACAAGAGTTGTCTTTCTTTTTTTACCAATATGACAGGAGCAGCCCAGAGACTGCTGGACTTCTGAATAACGCCTTTCTGCAGCATGTCGTTGACCTGGTCAGCAATCACTTTCCTCTCCGACGGGGATACGCGATAAGGTTTGTGGTATATCAGAGTAGCATCTCCAGTGATGATGCGGAGGTACATACGGAAGTCGGGCAACATGGAACAACGCTTGTCTTGGGTGAAATCAAAGACTCCCGCGTAGTGTGTAAGCACCTCCTTGAGGACAGCCTGCTCGGAAGAAGGCAACGACCTGTTGATCATGCGTTTCACCTTGGCTGAGTAGTTGAGCACAGTATGACTGATGGCTGGAGACTCTGAGACCATTCTGACGTCAACTGTGGCCTGCTCCTCAGACGCTCCCAGTTTAAATCCAGCTGGTAGAACAACAGGCTCTGAGGCTGCGTTGAGGGCGCACGAACAAGCATGTCCGTCTATGGCTGCAAGGACAGACTGTGGGACCAGCACATTCTTTTTGATGGCGTTTGTATGACCAGGCTCAACAAGTCCAGCGCAGGGTCCTGAGCGGACATGAGAAGAGCATACGGGAACAAACACTGCTGTCCGACCAGGGATCGTCACATCTTCAGACAACGAAAGCGCGTCGATGGCGAAAGTCAGAAAATCGTTAACAGTGGCAGTGGGCAACGTACTTTGTAGAAGAATTGCTCCAGTTCCACAGTCAAGCGTAGCGTCACATTTGCTGTGGAGGTCTATCCCTAATATTACGCAGTGAGTTGCGCTAGCCAGTACAGTAAATTCAACTCGAAAATGTTGTCCACCAATCGTGAGTAAAACTGAGAAATCACCAAGAGGGCGCAACGCTGCGCCTCCAACTGGAAGAAAAGTTGTTTTACGATCCAACGCGAACATAAATTTGTGACCCGAGAAACGATGCTTAAGACGAAGACTCATTACCAAAATAGCAGCGCTAGTGCCTACAAGAGCAAGAGTATCTACACCGTCTATAAACACACGCGCTTTGTTCATCAACATCACATCAGAAAGAGGAATCTGCGAAATTGACCATGCCGCGCCCGCACATCCATTGGTCGCACCAGCTAGTATCCCAGCTGACGCGGGGAAGGCGACCGACGACGCGGAGACGGCGATCGGAGGGAACGTGTCGGAGGCGGCGTCAGGCTTCGCTCGGGTGCGGGAGACTCGCTGCGCGGTTCGTTAGGGCCGTTCCACGCGCTTCCCGCACAGCCGCAACGCACGCGCCGGGACCCCTGCTGCACGCAAGCGGGGGACAAATAAGCCAATTGGCTACGCTTTTAGATGCGGAGCATCTTATACTCGCGCCTTGTAGTGCGCCGTCCGCGCCGTCCGCGCCGTCCGCACCGCTTCTCGAACATTCGACAGCTGACGCGCGCGCATGCGCCGTCGCGCCGTCGCCCACTCTTCCACCATCTGTGCATCCCTTCCTCCTCTACACACCGCGCGCGCTTCACTCCTCCACCATCTGTGCACTCTTCCTTCTCTACACACCGCGTTCGACATCTACAATTCTCCTGATTCTCCAGTGGACGCGCATGTGGCGTCGCGCTTCGAGAACATTCAACAGCTGACAGTGCATGCGCCGTCGTGCTGTATATATACTCAAGGTCGGCGCTCGCTCGCTCAGTTGCCGCTCGTCGGTTGGTTTGTACGGCGCGTCGACGTCCAAGGTCGCGGTGAAATGAATTCCAACGAATCCACAAACACAATGATCGATGTCCCTTCGACCAGTGCCGCCCTTTCGCATACGTGTGTACGTGTTCACTCATTTAACACCCCCTCCTACAACCACGTTAACCAATTTAGCCATCGACCCAAGTAAGTCGCAATTTAACACCCCATTTCACAACCACGTTAACCAATTTAGCCATCGACCCAAGTAAGTCGCACTTTAACACCCCGTTAACCAATTATATGGTCCGCATCCTCCTCAGTGTTCCCCCGAGGGAAGCTGCGGGCAATTTTTTCACCGTCTGCTTGAGTGCAGCAGGTGAGCCGGCATGTGTCTTGCGACTGTGCGGGAAGCGAGTGGAATGGCCCATAGGCCACAGCTCTCGGGGACGGTGGTCGGCCCGTTGAGAGGTCCAGATTTCGTGGATACGAGCCGGGTACGTTGAAAAACATGGCGGCGCAGGCGGCCGGCTGGGACAAAAGCGAGAAATATACCCTGGGAGACAGCATGTGTAGCAAACGGGGACTTGTAGGCTTGCATTAGCACGAGCAGAGGTGTCAGAAGTACGCGGGGACGGGTCGTGGTCCGCAGGAATATTTCGTGACGGCGAATAGTAGTCTTCTGGCAGAGGCTTGGTTGACGACGGTCGAAGGTCCGCAGCAGCACGTCGAGATGATGACATCCGGTGGCGACAATGACCCGTCGGGAAAGACGGGAGCCGCGGGGTAAAATCTGTAGTTTCTGTGCGCGGCCGGTTTTCGACGTAGCACTCTCGCATCCAGTAGGGAGGTGGTTCGGGGCACGCGGCGAACGAGCATTGGTGGTGAGCGTCAACTGCTTGAACCCGGGTGAGCTCTTCTTGGACCAACCGACGTACGAAGAAGGGAATGTCTTCGCCGGCGGCGACATCCACACTTGCAACAGTGGGAACATTGTCCAAGCGCCCAAACTTGGGTAAAACTATCCGGGTCTTGAAAGCCTCGAATGCGTGACACTCCCGCCTGAAAGCAGAAGGAGCGTTCCGAGTTTTCTTTCGTTACGAGAAAATTGTACACGTCCTCGGCGATGCCTTTTAACAAATGGCTCACTTTATCTTCGTCAGACATATTTGCGTCGACAATCCCGCAAAGCTTCAATACCTCGTCAATATAGGTTGTGCACGTTTAGCCGGGCAACTGAGCCCAACGTGGGAGCGTTTGCTCAGCTTTCTTTTACATAGATCTCATGTCTTCAAAAGCAGGCTTTCAGTTCCTTAACAGATATATCCCAAGCGGTGAGCACATGTTAATGGTTCTCAAGCCAAAGCAAAGCGGTCTCGGCCAGAAAGAATACGATGTTCACGAGCTTCGCCGGCGCGCCCCATTCTTAGTAGCATTTCACTCTGTCATAGTGCTTTAGCCAAGCATCTAAATCTTTATCAGTTTTACCTGAAAATATCCGTGGTTCAGGCGACCAGTAGTTAGGTTGTCGAGGTCGACGGCCACCTTGTGTCATGTCAGTGGCATTGATGGATGCAGCAGCGTAGCCCGTCAGCGGGCTTGCAGTGTCGTCAGTCATGCTGATGTTGTCTGGGAGTAGCCAAGCTAAGCGTCAGCTTCTTCGAAAGGCTGTTGCTGTGGGGTTCAGGACAGCGAATTACCCAGCACCGCTCCACCACAGCTGTTACGGATTTGAGGGGTTTATTTACACATTTACACTGAGAAGCCAGCGTTCAATTGACACTGCCGAATAGCCACCGCTATATATATATATATACTGATGAAGAATGATAGGGAATGACAGCTCAAATAGCTAAGAGAGACGGAGAAGACGCTTTTGTTGTCGCCGAAACAGCCAAGTTCAAGCGGCAATTTTCCTATTGTATTCATGTCTCCTAAGAAGTAACATTTAGATAGTCCTAGGAACAGCGCTTCATTGCGCTGTATTGCATTTTTATGCACAGTTCCCGAAAACTGAAGGTGCTGTGAAAGCTGTACTTCGCCAAGCACAGGTGCTTCAAAAAGCCGTGCCTCCACCAGGAAAAAGATAAGCACAAGGCCCTTCCACTCATCCTTCGCAATTTAGATTGTCCTCCCAACACTTCCTATTGAGGCATTTTTCTTGCTACTGTGCATGGGTGCTGCCACGAAGCAAGAGAGAAAACTGCCCTTACCTGGCACTCCAATTAGTTTCCGCCCAATTAGCTTCGGATAAGGTCATCGCATGCCTCATCACGCACTCCCTATCAGGGGTCACTCACTAGAAGGGCCACCCCAAAAGGAGTTTTCCGCTTCAGACTGTACGCTGAGGAGGTCACACTAATTTGGCGGCAAGCATCCGTCCGCCTTGTGTGTGCGCTGATGATTCAAGAAGCACTTTGATATTCCGCCTTGGGGACCACTTTCATCGAAAGCGAAGCAGTTGTTGTGAAGTCCTCTTCTTTTTCTGATTGAAACTGGTCCTGCTACTCGGCTCATTTGCACCATGTCGTAATCACTTTAAGGTTGCATGCCAACGAAGAAGCCTTCGCTACAGTGTTAAAAAATTTTGCTGCTGCATACTGAACCAATGCATAATGAAATCATGAAGAATGGAGTCAAGAAAGAGAAGTATTAAAGGAACACCCTTGAGTCGGTACAGCTTGTTGCGCTGTCTCACAATAAACACAAGTCGCTTCAATTACTTGCCTCCGGCTATTCGGCAACAAAGCCAAGTGTGACACGCCTCTTGAGACAAAGTGCAGTGGGTGCGCTTGAGACCACTGCACCTACGTGCTCTTCGCAGGTGAGTGTCTAGTAATGATTGAGGCAGACGTATGCCGGAGCTAAAGTATATCGGCGTACTAGACGTATACACTTAAATGGTATCGAATGATGTCCCAAACAAGACGGAACTCAGACAAGCAGTGATACTCGACGTAGCGATGGAACAATTCTAATTAAAGCTCTAGTATCTGTTATCTACGTTCGATGCCTCGCCCCTATACCTGCGCCGAAAACACTCACAAATTTTTTCCCTTGCACGCTAGCACAATTTTACATTTTTGTTTTGATCCTAATGACGTAGAGTCGTCGACATCGTACACTGTTGATTCACATAAAGTTAGTATTTTTGCCTATCTTGGCGAAGGGTAGCTTATAAACATGCACATTACAGTACATAGAAGTTACATCTAAGTATCATTTTATATATATATATATATATATATATATATATATATATATATATATATATATATATATATATATATATATATATATATATTTGCATTTCTTTCGTTGCATATAGATTAATTGCACATTGACTGCTTCACAACATGCTCGGTTGATCAACCCACGCTGGGGGAGAGAGAAAGAGGAACATGAGTGTCAGAGTGAGTAAGCTGGACGTAGAAAGAAACCAAACACACACAAAGCGCTACTTTAACATTTCCGTTGTGGTTTCTTTTTACGTCATCGTTCTTGCTCACTCTCTCGAGGGTGCACACCAACAGGGTCGCCACTGGGTTTGAAATAACATGAACTTGCGTATTTTTCTTAATTTTTATGAAATCAGCGATTACTACGAAACTTTTGCTTTTTCATTTGTCATCTTCGCAAAAATATTTGGACTGTTTCTGTGCAAGACCTTTTTTTGCAGTAGTTTCTTGTTGCCCATAAGCGCTAGTCTGTCTGTTTTGTTTTCTGTTTCTCTCTCAAATTTTGAGCGTTACCCTGTCTCGTTTGACCAAAGCACGCTTTGATATCACATTACTTATTCACTCAGCGGATGTACGATTTATTCCGCCGAATGAAACAAACAGTCTATATCGCTTCGAAACTTATATGAGCAGGAGTTCTTGTTAGTGACTCCTGCCTCTATTACATAGCTTGCCCAGAAGCAAGGCGTGCCATGCGTTTGCGATTTTGATGTTCGAGTAATTATATGAAAGTTCTTTATTGCATCTTCCTCGGATATTCAACTCTGTAGAGCGTTCAACTCTGAAGCAGCTCTTTCTTTCGTTGCCTGTCATAATGCAACCTGAAAGCAATAGCGAGGCACGCTCACAACACTGATACCTATGACCATAGCTTTCCGAACCAGCCTGGAGCTCATTTATTTATTAGAGAAGAAACGAATACAGACATTTTAGGCAGTCCGCAGACACCCGATGTTTCCATAACGAGGAGCAAGGTGAGACAAGCGAAACAGTATTAAAAAGAACTATAACCGACGACGACCAACTGCCTTTCTTTTTGCGGTAGAAGCAACCGACGCTATATCGATAACTTCTCAGATAGAGCGCTTGTTGTTTGCCCCAAAAGTGAATTGTTCTAATTCAGAGCACGGTGTTGCTACATGTTCCTCACAGGGGTTCTCGTGGTGCAGAACCTGCGGATAGTTTACCGGTATGGGCATAATTTGAAGAAGCTGCATATATACGTCAGCAACAATGCAGTGACGTGCAATGAAGGTTCGCACTGTGAAGGGGCCTTTCACCTGAAGATTGTTTATTGATCTTTTATATTTAGGTGCTGTGCTGGTGGTAGGTAGATAACCAAGGCTTACTTGACTCTTTCATGTGATTTTAGTAAAAACGATGATTTATCCACAATCATATAAGACAGAGTAATGGAAACTTAGAGTAAAGCTGGTTGCCTACTCGAATATAATCTTTAGCTTGCGAAGAACACCAGCATTACTTGAAATGTATGCAGTAATCGAAGAAGTCATATGATCTAAACTTAGTAATCACGCGGCACAGTGAGTGACTGAGTTGAAGAAAGAAAGACAAAAAAAAAATAAGCGAAATATCAAAGGCAAGATATGTCAACGCCAATAACTTCTCGGCTGGTGACTTTGCAATCAACCACCCGGTCACTGCAGAAATTATTGCGAGAAAAGAACATTATTATTATTATTGGGTTTTAACGTCCAAACACCACCATATAATTATGAGAGACCTCGTAGTTGAGGGCTCCAGAAATTTGAACCACCTGGGGTTATTTAACGTGTACCGAAATCTTAGCACATATGCCTCACGTGCTTTTGCCTCCTTCGAAATCGCAGCCGCCACGGCCGGGATTCAATCCCGTGGCCTGCTGGTCAACAGCCAAGTGCCTTAGCCACTACACCACCTAGGTGACGCGAGAGGAGAACCGTTGATAGAGGTTAAACTTCACGGAAGCATGCCGGAAGAAGAACGCGTCACACGCCGACCCATGCTTTGAAACCTGTATTTTCTCGTGCAGTTGCTTTCATTAACAGTTTCTTTTTTTTCGATAACAAAATCCTAATGGCATAAGCTCCCGGAGTTCATTATTGAAGCACATGATTTCCATTGTATAATATGTGCAGTTTAACGTCCCAAAACCACCATATGATTATGAGAGACACCATAGTGGAGGGCTCCGGAAATTTCGACTACCTGGGGTTCTTTAACGTGCACCCAAATCTGAGTATACGGGCCTACAGCATTTCCGCCTCCATCGGAAATGCAGCCGCCGCAGCCGCAATTCGATCCCGCGACCTGCGGCACATGATTTCCATCTCCGTCTGGAATAATATTTTAGGTGAATCTATGATACCAGTGTTTTGTTTTTTAATGTGTTGGTTGCTGTATTGGCTCTACGCACTACTTATAAACTTATTATTTAACCTATTTATAAACGTGTACATTTTAGATAAGCTTGTTCATGGTAATGTTCTTATACATGTATGTCCCTCCTGCTTTGGGCTGGCAACCTCGGCCTGCAGTGAGATGAAAGAAACAAATAAATGTCGAAGAACGCTGTCATTGAATGCAGTTTTCATTTGGCGAAAGTGGCGTTTGCCAGCAAACAACAGCGTTTTTAGAAGGACTCGGAAAGGCGTCTTTTAAGAACATACATAGTCAATGATGAAAGGGTTCTGTTTACCGTATGGAAGCCATGACCCAAACTGTCGAGTACTGTTAAGAATGTTTTTCTTTGGGGACGCTGAAATGAAGCCAATCACGCGCTCAGTAGGAGCTAAATCATCACTTTACACAAACTAATTTCACACTCGAAAGCTCAGGCAATTCAGATGAGGAAAACGCGAGCGTTAATGGACGCTGCTTCACGTCATAGGCGACAAACTGGAGCTGCTTCACATCGGGGCAACCCACGCGGAATGTAAAGGTCTAAGTGGTGATTCGTGGAACAAAGAGACTGATTCGCGAAGTAAGCTTAAGTCCATTCGTTCAACTTAGTGAGCTTGCACTTGGGTTAACCTGCGCCTACAGACGCGCAGCTTTCTCACATTATTGTAAGTAGACATTCCGATAGCTAGGCACACAACATGCCCTTAAGTGGATCAAGCGATCGCATATGCTTCATAATTTTAGAGAAAAGCTCTTAGGCCCTCATCCCTGCGTTCAGCGGAGTCGCGGTTGACATCGGTTGCATAACTGAAATATTGAACGAAGACGAAAGAGAAGCGACACGCATTATGTCGATATCACGAGCCCTTGGCTTCTAACCACGCCTTCTTTCGTCACGTGCGTTAGCCTCTCCGCCGCAACTAATGCGTATGCAGGGCTGGTACGTGCACTGCGGCTGGTTTCGCTTGTCGTTACGGGGCTGTCAATGCACAGAGTGGTGTGCGTAGCACTTGAGTGCTAGCAGTTTCTGTGGCAATACGTAACGAAAGTTTCATCGCTACAACTGCAGTCGCTGAAATTTCAAACACAGCTGGCGTTCCCCCGAAATGAAACTTCGCTCAGAATTCGCATTAGGCAGCATCGTACAATCGCGGGCCAATGTCAGGGGCAAAACTTTTTATAGCGGCACCCGTTCGTCCCCCGTAAGGTGTAACGAGTATAACATTTTGACCTCCAAGGTGGTGCCGGTGAGAGACTTCTTCTGTGCGTTGTTAAACAATAACAAATAGTGCTCAATCTACATGTCAATGGCTGTTAATGGGGAATGAGAGACAGGAGCATTCGGCTTTTAGTTAATGCGCAGGCTGCGATCACCATTAGCAGCCATTGGCATGTACATTGAGCACTATCTGACAAAAAAGGGTTGCTACGTTATACTCGCTGGGTGTAACCTCCTTAGCTTTAGCAAGGTTTAGCGAGCGTTGAGCCGCAGTGCCATGAATACAATGAACTTGTATATACCGTGAATGAACTCTAGGTGGTTAAAAATGGGAAGTAGATACGAAGCGCAAGTCGTAAGAAAGTAAAAGCCGAATTCTCCGGCTCTCATTTCCCATTAGCAGCCATTGGCATGTACATTGAGCACTATCTGACTGAAAAATTTGCTACGTCATACTCGCTGGGCGTAACCTCCTTGGTTTTCGAAAGGTTTAGCGAGCGTTCGGCCGCAGTGCTATGAATACACTGAACTAGTATATACCATGAACTCGAGGTGGTTAAAGGTGGGAAGTGGACCCGAAGCGCAAGCCGTAAGAAAGTGTGCGTGTGCCACCTCTCGTTTAGTCTTTAGAATGTCCGCTGGATGGCGGTGCTTCTATATGGGGAATATATGATGAAAAGATGCGAGATGGTGGTACTTGGAGTGTTGAATAGATGGACGAACGGACACACAGACAGATGCATGAATGGACGCATGAACGGACGCAGGGGCGGCTGCATGGACGAACGCAGGGACGGACGCATGAACAGACGCACGCACGGACGGGCTGATGGACGCATGAACGGTGCGTCCGTTCATGCGTCTGTAATGATGATGATGATGATGATGATGGACGCATGCGTCTGTGCGACCGTCTATGCGTCCATCCGCCCGTCCGTGCGTGCGTTTGTTCGTGCGCCCGCACGTCCATTTGTGCGTCCGTCCCTGCGTTCGTCCACGCATCCGCCCCTGCGTCCATCCATGCGTCCATCCGTCCGTGCAGCCATCCATGCGTCCGTCCATGCATCTGTCTGTGTGTCCGTTCGTCCATCTAGTCAACACTCCAAGTACCACCTTCTCACATCTTTTTGTCATATATTCCGCATATAGAAGCACCGCCACCCAACGAACATTCCAAGGGCTGAACGAGAGGTTGCCAACACACTTTCTTACGGCTTGCGCTTCGTGTCTACTTCCCACCTTTAATCACCTAGAGTTCATGGTATATGCTAGTTCACTGTATTCATGGCACTGCGGCCCAACGCTCACTAAACCTTTCTAAAACCAAGGAGGTTGCGCCCAGCGAGTATAACATAGCAACCCTTTCTTGTCAGATAGCGCTCAATATACATGCCAATGGCGGCTAATGGGGAATGAGAGACCGAAGAATTCGGCTTTTTCTGCGTGTCTACTTCCCACCTTTAACCACTTCGAGTTCATGGTATATACTAGTTCACTGTATTCATGGCACTGCGGCCCTACGCTCGCTAAACAATTCTAAAACCAAGGAGGTTACGCCCAGTGAGTATAACCTAGCAACCCTTTCTTGTCAGATAGTGCTCAATGTACATGCTAATGGCTGCTAATGGGAAATGAGAGCCGGAGAATTCGGCTTTTACTTTCTTACGGCTTGCGCTTCGTATCTACTTCCCATTTTTAACCACCTCGAGTTCATTCATGGTATATACAAATTTATTGTATTCATGGCACTGCTGCTCAACGCTCGCTAAACCTTTCTAAAGCTAAGGAGGTTACACCCAGCGAGTATAACGTAGCAACCCTTTCTTGTCAGATAGTGCTCAATGTACATGTCAATTGCTGCTAATGGTGATTGCAGCCGGCGCGTTAACTAAAAGCCGAATGCTCCTGTCTCTCATTCCCCATTAGCAGCCATTGGCATGTACATTGAGCACTATTTTTTATTGTTCAACAACGCACAGAAGAAGTCTCTCACCGGCACCACCTTGGAGGTCAAAATGTTATACTTGTTACATACTACGGGGGACGAACGGGTGTCGCTATAAGGAGTTTCGCCCCTAAAAAAACCTAGTACCAATGACCTAGTGGGGCTCAAACCCGGGTCCGCTGGATGACAGTCCAGTATTCAACCACTGAGCTACGCAGCTGCTTGGGACTAGTTAGCAAACTTGCCTTAGGCAGCAGCCTTGATGTCGGGAAAGCAATCACGTTCACAAAAGCAATCAGGCTTTAGCAATCACGAAAGCAATCAGACTTTAGGGCAAATGAACCAACATAGCGGACAGTCAAAGTTGCGAAATAATGTCAAATTGTTTTACGTACGAGTCCCGGCGTAAGCAAGCAGGGTGGTCCTATAGACTTCGAGGATGCATAAAATTGTCTCAAGCCACCAAATATTTCAGATTTTTCTGGCATATAAAGCACCAGAGCTTAATTAAACATTAGGATTTTAAGACCTCTCTAAAACAAAATTTATATAAAGAAATAAATTACAAACCTCGAGATATTTTCTGACTACGTCGTGTTTTGTTATATCCAATTTTATATTAAATAAAGAGCACTGCGGTGACATTCAGTTTCAGAATTCATATTTCCAAAACCTCGGAAAACAGCTATTGGTGCTCTGACACAAAATGACTGATTAAGACATTTTATTCGGACGCCCTAATGAATAACGTAAAAGTGGCGAAACTTGTTTTCAGTTACTCACGGAAGAAATTGCTCCCGACGGGAAGAGTGTGTTCCATGGCTCCTCCATGGGCGAAGCATTTGTCCAGGCAATGCTCGGGGCATCGCCATAACTCGGGGCATCGCCATGCACAAGGACAATTTCATCATTTTATAAACCGTTCATAAACCTAAGCCTGAGAGCTTTTTTCCATGTGTGAGTGCATTATGTTCCGTGTCGTTTCTGAAAAACAGGCCAAGTTCCAGCAAGAACAAAAAAAGCGGTAAGCCCCACGTGCCAGGACGTAGAAAGCGTGCAATCGCGTTGGATGCAAATCCAAAAGAATCACGCACTTTTTTTACAAACCAACCAATGCACACAACATAAAAGTACATGCACAGAGCACGAAAAACACCTGAGCTACAAGCACTGGAGGGAGTCAGCAGAGTTTGGGTGTAGAGCTCAGAGCACCACTCCTCGGATGTTTGTTCTCGGCTTTGTTGAAGCGCGGAGCGTTTCACTTGTGCTGGTTTGTGAAATCGCGATGTGTTGGCGTGAAACCTGCGACGCATCTGCAGGTATTCTCACAAAGTGCCGTCCTGAAGTCTCGGCCAGGCACGTAGCACATCAGCACTAGAAAAGTGGCACTTCATATAATTATGGATGTCTTAGTGAAAGCATCACAACACACACACACAAAAACGAATCCATATTTAATCTTTCTGTCATGTTATTCCTGTGGCCTCTAGATATATATATATATATATATATATATATATATATATATATATATATATATATATATATATATATATATATAGTAATAACCAAAACAGAGAAATAACGCTCAATCGTTGGGCGTTTTATGTGTTTTGCCCCCCTGCCCCACAACGCAATCGCCCTCTTAAGTTTTCGATCATATATATATATATATATATATATATATATATACACTGCATCATGAGAAAGAGAAACCAGTGTTTAGTGTGTGGTTGGCTAGCCTGGAGACCCTGCACTGAGCAGGGAAAAGATGAGAAAAAGTTTCAGAGAAGAAAAAAGACATGGCAATAGTCAAAGCCATCGACGTAGCAGAAGTTTTGCTCTCCATGCCACGGACAGTCATTCAGTCCGGTAGCCTTAAGTGAAGTCAGGTGAGCTTCGAGCTCCATTTTCATGGTTTTTAGTAGTTAAGATGCCCTTAGGCTAGCGTCCGAGTATGTTCATGGCGAAAATCAAATCTCGTCCATCTAGCTCATTTAGAGCCGTGCTGATATTAGAACTTTACTATAAGAAAAAGAAAACTGCCACTATGACACGGGGTGTTCGATCGCTCCATATTGCCACAGTAAATTTACTCATCTCTGTCGGCCGTACCAATTATCAACGAATATACGCCTACACTGCTAGTTCAACTCTTGGGCGTAGACCCAGAGCAGTGTATCGTTACATGGAAAGGGACCAGTTCAGCATTTCATTAATGGATCACGACTGCAATATTAATTATTTGTTAAAACCAGTGGTGTAGATCAACTATCTAAGGTGTTTTACTGCTATTTCATTTCCTTTTCCACCACTGGAAGGGTAACCTATAAAACTGCTGTATTGTTAACCTACCTACCTAACTACCTACCTACCTACCTACCTTCATTGATTGATTGATGTGTGGGGTTTAATGTCCCAAAACCACTATGATTATATGGTGGTTTCCTTCCTTCCATCCTTCCATCCTTCCTCCCTCCCTCCCTTCCTCCCTCCCTCCTCCATCCCTCCCTTCCTTCCTTCCTTCCTTCCTTCCTCCCTCCCTTCCTTCCTTCCTTCCTTCCTTCCTTCCTTCCTTCCTTCCTTCCTTCCTTCCTTCCTTCCTTCCTTCCTTCCTTGTGGGAGCCTATTACTTTTAAAGAATAACTGCTCACTTCCTGTGTTTATTACTGCTGAAAATTGGCTCGTACTGCCTTTCCCGCAAAGTAATCACGCAAAATAACTTTATGAGCCCTCTTTCACCCAATGTGCACCAAACCTACCTTCACCTGAACTTCAGGCTTCCAGTTCACCGTTCCAGTATGCCAGTGTAATGAGATAAATCATGAAAGATTGCAGCCATATAAGCCTTTCCTTGCGTTGTGAGCATCATTAGAAGATTCCTTGCCGATACCTCCTTCCCACAGTAGAAACGGGAAAGGAACTGCTTTGTTGATTACCGCGAACGGCCAACGGCATTTTTCTTCCCGGGACTCCCTCTCTTTACTCACCTCGGGTTAGTGGGCAGAAACGTAAGAGTCTGCGAGAACAGCGAGGGAAAGTCTGTGTCGTTCTCCCTATTTGCACACATGGCTACTTGGTGAACCTTTCCTCCTGCATATCTCTCTCTCCATCTGTTAGAGTCACAAGGAAAAGTGGTGGGGGACAAGGAAGAATTTGTTCTCCTGTAGGCAGGGAGTAACCTTTCCTTTTCGGCACAATTTTTTGTCCTATTGATTCATTTCCTCTGCTGTGTTTCCCCGCTTCCTTTCTCTTCCGTTTTTCCCTACAGGCCATCACCACGCGGTTCTCAGTTACACACCGAACCGTACGAAGACGATGGGAGGCAGTGAACTCGGCAACGTGTAGCCCATTGTTGCCACGGTTAATCCACCCGGCAGCAGGGTCGACAAAGTGTAGCTTTTCCGTTTCGCGAGGATATCTAACTGGACCTTTCCTCCATAGATGTACGAGGCATCCCAGTGTTTCCTTTTTCCTTTTTCCCTATACCACGGGTCCCCCTTCCCTGAAGAGAACATGAAAAAAAGCAACGAAGACAGGCGCAGTGTAACAAGAAAACTGATCTATGGGTAAGGAATGAGGCGTTACGGGGGCCCACAGGAGCAAGCAGTGAGCAGCCGGAGTGTTCGGGTGGCCCGGAGCACACGTAACAGTATTCCGCCGCTGAGCGCCGTCCTAGTGCAGGCACGGGAGATAACGGCACAGAACGGAACGCGTAAGATGGCTGGGCAGAGATCAGCGATACGGAGCTACAGGGCTTACGCACCGATCCCGGGCTCAGATGGTACAAGTCGGGGAACATCTCTCTCCAACTCCTTCTTTCCCACGAGCGTAGCGAAGCGTTCGTGGAAAAAAGCTTTCATTCTTCTCTCTTTCCCCAAACAACGTTTCTCTTCCCTTCTTTCTGTCATTCTTCTGTATCCTTCGATTCGTGCAAAGAACTCCACGGGTCGGGAACGTCTCATCGCCGTTCAATGTTTCGGAGACCGATCGCGTGATATATGGAGGAGCGCAGAGGAAGCTGCGATGTGAGACGGCGACCAAGAGAACGACAAAAAATTGCGGGAACATCCTATTACTGATTTTTTTTAAGCTTAGTCATGAGTTAGGCTCAACATTGATTTATTTGTGGGGTTTAACGTCCCAAAACACCGTATGATTATGAAAGACGCCGTAGTGGAGGGCTCCGGAAATTTCGACCACCTGGGGTTCTTTAACGTGCACCCAAATCGGAGCCACACGGGCCTACAACATTTCCGCCTCCATCGGAAATGCAGCCGCCGCAGCCGGGATTTGAACCCGCCACCTGCGGGTCAGCATCCGAGTACCTTTGCCACTAGACCACCGCGGCGGAACTATTAGGCTCAACAAACTGTTGCACAAATAGTATATTCAACACAACTCAATGTGACTGGCTGAGCAGTGATATTCACGAAAACAAAGCACAATGCAGCAAGTAAAAATTATGGTTGTGGAGATTTTAAACTGCTAGCCATACGTATTTTTTTGCCATATAACGATGTAGTCCCTACAAGATACGGTTTTGCCACGTTTTCCCGGTCGCGTGGCCCGCTACACGAATAGTTGATTTCTGCAATAGCGCTACTTGCACCGAAAACAATGTCAGCGAAAACACAATGGTGTACTGAGACTGTTGCGAAACCAACAGCAGCTTTTGAGGAATTTTTCGCAAAGGAGACGCTGCCTTACTTTTTCAGGGTACACAACGGTTCTCATTTGCTGCATTCTACTACAAATATTCTGCACCACTTAGAATTCTTAACAATACGTTCACCCTTGTTAGCAACGTTACTGCGAGTTTTCCTGTCGCCTATGAGCAAATATAAAAAGTGCTGTAAATGTCACGTGTAAGCTAAAATGTTGTTTCTATCGTTCCGCACGCATACAGGCTATTAATGTAATGGACATCAATTCAATGAGAAGTGGTCTTGCGTTACAATAGGCGCTCTCTCTCCGTCGCCTCACTTCCTTCTTTATTCTTTATAAGAAAAGATAGAATACGCCACAAAAGTATTGGTGCATCCCGACATAAACATATTCATGTAAAAAAAAAGACATGCACTTAGAATACAGCTTTCAATAAACAAACCCGCTTAGTGATAGTTAATATGCATTCCCAAATTCCGGAGTGCCTCGCAGTCATATTGCAGCACTCAGAATAATGATTACAGAATAATAATCTAAAAAGAGTGAACTGCTTTAACCCTACATAGGTCCGTAAAATAGTAAAGAGCTTCTCCACAAAGGCGAGATACAATTTGCCTCTTTTGATTGTAAAACAGCATTTGTTCGTTGGTATTTCGTCGACCACATTGTGCAGTAACAATATGTACAGATATATATGTAATATTTCGCTTTATGTAATGCCCCATAAGGGGCTCTTTAGGGTAAAAAAATTATGATGATATTTTACCTTTGGCTACGCTTCATATTTTTTGCTTTCGCAGTCAGCACGAAAGTTGATGCGCTTGTGAGGCTGAGTTTTCTTACGGTCATCTCTTTATGCGCAAGTACAAAATGCAAAGTGGCATTGTTATCTCACTGCTATGAAAAATAGATACGATTGCTAAATTTTTGAAATTGGTAGAATAGTTCAATATATTATTGGGCAACTGAAGTATAAATTCAAGATATTTTATTCCAGATTCAGATTTTCTTTCTCGAGTAATTACACAGCATAACTTGTCTTGTAACTAACGCTGAAATCGGATGTCTTTATGCTCAACACAACCAAACACATTCGCGAAGCCCATTGCTTTTTATCACTGCAAGCCCGCCTGCGCGACCTGAAGAAAAAAACTGATCAAAATTTTTGTTGTGCTACGAAAAGGCCACTTCCCTTGTTGAATCAACAATAGACACCGACAGGAGGGTTCTAACTCTCCGAACGAAATAAATAAACGAATGTGGTAAATTGCAGTAAACGTTCCATATTGGCTTCGTACTTTTTTCTCTCTTTCCAACTCTCTCTTCTTTATCTACGGTATCTCGTGCTGCCGCGAATGAAGAACGCAAAACGCTGGGGTTGGTTGTGATAAGCTGTACACAAGCGCAAATATTAGGAGCCGAGATAAGAAGTAGAACAGTTTACAAGCATCGCGAACACTTTTTATCGTTTTGTACCGACCACGCACTTTTCACGTGAAGCAGACAAAAGTCATGAAGAGATGATATAAAAAAAGTAAATGAAAGCGAGATAAAGGTTCCGAGGTTTGACCGCAACTACACTGTCTAAGTTCATGCATGTGTGGGCCAGAATGAAAACACGATTATGGCGTGAGGTATGGGCAAATGTAACGTGCCACCGAACGTCTTCTTATAGAAAAAGAACTGAAACGCGAAACAAATGAGTCAAATGTTATTTCATGAAGGCAAAAGTTCCAATATACGCCCAAAGGCACTGCTCCGCAGTCGTCTCAAAGGGATGCTTGGAGCGCCGCCATTGCTGCATCTCTTTTGTTTCGCGCCCTAGATAATTTTTTCTCGTTTTTCTATAACAGCGCCGAACCCTCGATTCAGTTCTACACTTCCGAATTGAATCTTGAAAGAAGTAGAAAGGACGAATTCTCTCTATACCCCAGTTTAAAATAAAGGAATATAGAAACAACAGGAGGGGGCCGTACTACGCAGTCGGCGAAGCAAAGCACCAAAGCACAAACGAAAATTTTTACCAACGATAAACCAAAGCGCCGGTGGAATGAAGGATAAATGTAAAGCGATCGGCCTTCCAGATTTACAAAGGGCCGCCAATACAGCAGGCGAATTCGAACAGAAACAAGAGAGAGCTGCGGCGAGCTGTGTTCCCCTTGCCGCGAACTTGCGTAGCCGCACGTGTTATTTACAACTGTTGCCGGGTGTTGGAGAGCTTGGTCGACGTGCACGCAAGCGTCGAAGTGTACAGTGGCAGCCATATCGCGTGCGATATAGCTCGCGCTAAAAGTGCTCACTGTACGAACACACATAGGCCAGCAACAGCCTGGTAAAATGCCACAAATGGCGAATACAAATTTTGTTATACAAAAGACAAAAGAGAAGGCAATCTCACCTGTAACAAAGGCCAGAAATCGCAAGAGAAGGAAAATAGGGCGGTGGAAACGCTACGGGCGAATAAAATTGCTTATCGGTAGGCGTGGAGCGTCTAGTAGTTCGTTTTTTTTTTTTTCCTTCACAGTGCATGGCTGGGAGTGGTGGTGTACAGCGGTACGTGGAATAAAAGGCCTACTTTTCTTTTTTATAAACATTTACTCTTTTTTCAATGTTTTTGACGCCAATATAAGCAATTTACTCCTTCGCAGTTACACTGTTTCCCGTGTTTATATTTTTGAACTACTCTTTTCCAATTTTCGAATCTAAGACGCCGGGAACGAGATATTAGATTGGAGCCTTCGCGCGACTGTTTCGAAATGCGCGCGCCGCTTCGCTTGCTTGGAAAGTGGCCCGAAATAATCATTGACGGTGGCCGTGCTGTGCAGAGCAACGGCTGATGGCGTTTTTATTGCGCGCTCTGCAGAAGCGACGGGCTGCTGGCCGTGCGCCGATTCCTGTTGCACTTCGGCATAAGACAATTACTCTCCCCTTTACTCGCGTGTGGTGTTTATGAGCGAGTAATTACCAACCTTACGGATGAATTTTTAAGGAAGAAATTGCAAGCGCCCTTTCTTCCATCGTTCAAGGCGACGATGTCTGCAAATTAAAAAACAAACGCGAGAAAAAGAAAACGCTGCTTTGAATAAGGAACACGATTTTCCTTGTGAACAACCACGCGCCCTCCCCCGAATATTACCACCTAGATATAGTGAAACACTTTTTTGTTATTTTTTTTTTTCAAAACGCACTAGCCAGGCACTCCTTCACACTTTCTGTCGTTTCATGCCGTGTTGAATGCTACTGTTTGATGGCGTAGCCTGCAGTTACTACGTATAAACAAACCTTGTAAGTATTTTCGAACGTTCACTTACAAATCACGAGCGAATCGAAGTTATTTAACTATTCTTCACGTGCACGCAATTATTATCTGCATTCTGATATAAATCGTCCACTTCAATCAAACTGCCCGCGATGAAAAGCGAGCCTATAGTGTGTTCGGTACTGCTGGTCGTCCCGTTTACCACAACCCACGTGTACCGCAAAGAAACGGCCAGCAAGTGGGGTCACTGTGATGATGAAGAAAGAATTCCGCATGATCTCTGCTACCCGCAGTGCACATGAAGTATACAGTCGCTCTTCCAGATGCTCAACCGCTGAAACAACTAGTCAGAAGAAACCGCTGGGAAGTATCGATGGTGCCTGCAGTATCGGAAGAACATAGAACCTCTAATGTGCCTCTTACATTTTATCTCTCTCTAGGAACAACCTTCATTTGTCATTTTTTTTTAACGAGAGAGCAGTGAAGAGCTCTTTTTCGCTGAAATTCCGGTGTCTTAAACAGCGTTGTTAGTTGTGAACAAAACAATCTTAGTTTTTCATGAGTGAAAATAAGAAGAGAAAGACGCAAATAAAATAAACAACTAAAATCTTGGTTTGGATAATAATCGCACACAGGTCTAATACGTGGCAAGCAGTTCTACTACGAAGCCATGCCATTGTTTTTTTTTTATTTCATAGTATTTATGAACAATATGGTTTAGTATATACATAGCATACAAAATATTCAAAGCTGCTTTCACAAACGTACAATCAGAGTTACAAAACAAATCTAATAAAACACTGTGTTCTAAAAGGATATTATAGTGATGCATCTCTCAAATGTGGCTACCTTAAACTGATTTGAAAAAATATTGCAGCATATACACGGAATGAATCATGATGCATGGAGCAAATCGTCAGTGCGTGCTTTCGTACGTGCATCCATGCATTTTTCCGTACATCCGTGAGAGCCTCCGTCCGTCCGTCCGTCCGTCCGTCCGTCCGTCCGTCCGTCCGTCCGTCCGCCCGCCCGCCCGCCCGCCTGTCTTTCTTTCTTTCTTTCTTTCTTTCTTTCTTTCTGTCTGTCTGTCTGTCTGTCTGTCTGTCTGTCTGTCGGTCTGTCGGTCTGTCGGTCGGTCGGTCGGTCGGTCGGTCGGTCGGTCGGTCGGTCAATCGGTCGGTCGGTCGGTCGGTCGGTCGGTCGGTCGGTCGGTCGGTCGGTCGGTCGGTCGGTCGGTCGGTCGGTCGGTCGGTCGGTCGGTCGGTCGGTCGGTCGGTCGGTCGGTCGGTCGGTCGGTCGGTCTGTCTGTCTGTCTGTCTGTCTGTCTGTCTGTCTGTCTGTCCACCAGCTGCTATCATACTTGAGCAGCCATAGGACGGGCGCTTCATCCCACTCATCATCATTCACTCCATAGATATGCTGACTACGCAGGACGGAAGGACGACCGACCAGGTGATGCTGTAAGGATCTTCACCCCTAAAAAATCAACGCCCAAGTGCTCCGCACAAATGGTTAACCAGCCAAAGCTGAAATGTGTGAACCCGATGTTTAGCAGTGGGATCAACCCGATGTGGCTCTAAATCATTTCACAATTATTGGTCACATTTTCAAGGTGCTTAATGAGATTAGACACACGTTTGACTTGGGTTTAGGACAGTGTTTAACATGCCGCACATTGTTCCTCAGCTGATCACGGTGATGGAGGAGTGTGATTAGCGGTTAAATGCGTGGCGCAATTCTTTAATCTGAGTGGTTGTTCAAGAGCCACAGGCGGTTACAGACGTCGCAGGCGAAGCCAAAGTGCCACTAGAGAAACTCCCGCCGAAAGCGGGCGTTCGCCCCGACGTATGCGCTCCCGCAATCATCAGGCTGACGCCGCAACGCCACTTGTTCAGCGTAGGCAGAGAGAAATCGGGTGCCCTTTTCTCTTCTTCAATAACCACGCATTCATTGTTCGGCGCTGCATTCCCGTTCGCGGTTTAGCACGACTTTGAAGGCTGCCGGGTCATTGATACGCAGTTGCTGCCGGCAGTCGGTCTCCCGAGCCTGTTTTTTGTGCCAGGACTGCACCATCGGCCCGGCGAAGGTGAGCTCTCTCACGTTTCCACTGTCGGCGCTCTTCGACAGTTGTCTGTGCATATTTACCCATGTGTTAGAAAAACTAGCCACCCTGTTTACGAGATGTCTCCTGACGGGAAGAGTACCAGAGTCTTGGAAGAACGCTAACATCATCTTAATACATAAGAAAGTAGATGACAAGGACTTGAAGAATTACAGGCCGATCAGTTTGCTCTCTGTAGTATACAAGCTATTTACAAAAGTAATTGCTAACAGAGTAAAGAAAACATTAGAATTCAATCAACCAAAGGAACAAGCAGGATTTAGAACAGGCTACTCAACAATTGACCACATTCATACTATCAATCAGGTAATAGAGAAATGCTCAGAGTATAACCAACCACTATACATAGCCTTCATAGATTACGAGAAGGCGTTTGATTCAGTAGAAATATCAGCCGTCATGCAGACACTGCGGAATCAGGGCGTCGATGAAGTACATATAAACATCCTGGAAGAAATCTGCAGCGGATCAACTGCTACCATAGTGCTTCATAAAGATACAACAGAATACCAATCAAGAAGGGTGTAAGGCAGGGGGACACAATCTCCCCAATGCTATTTACCGCGTGCTTACAGGAGGTTTTCAGAAGCCTAGAATGGGAACAGTGAGGGATAAGAGTTAATGGAGAGTACCTTAGTAACCTGCGCTTCGCCGATGACATTGCATTGCTGAGTAACGCAGAGGACGAATTGATTGCAACTCATGATTACGGAGTTAGACAAGCAGAGCAGAAAGGTGGGTCTTAAAATGAATCTGCAGAAAACGAAAGTAATGTACAACAACCTCGGAAAAGAGCAGCGCTTCGAGATAGGTAATAGTGTACTTCAGGTTGTAAAAGACTATGTCTACTTAGGGAAGGTTATAATAACTGCGGAGCCAAACCACGAGATCTAAATAACTAGAAGAATAAGAATGGGGTGGAGTACATTTGGCAAGCACTCTCAAATTATGACAGGTAGATTGCCACTATTCCTCAAGAGGAAGGTATATAACAGCTGTATCTTGCCGGTACTTAGCTACGAGCAGAAATCTGGAGACTTGCAAAGAGGGTTTAGCTTAAATTGAGGACGACGCAGTGAGCAATGGAAAGAAAAATGGTAGGTGTAACCTTAAGAGACAAGAAGAGAGCAGAGTGGATTAGGGAACAAACGGGGGTTAAAGATATCATAGCTGAAATAAAGAAGAAGGAATGCACATGGTCCGGGCATGTAGCGCGTAGACAGGATAACCGCTGGTCGTTAAGGGTAACTGACTGGATTCCCAGAGAAGGCAAGCGGGTTAGGGGGAGACAGAAGGTTAGGTGGGCAGATGAGATTAAGAATTTTGCGGGTATAAATTGGCAGCAGCAAGCACAGGACCGGGTTAACTGGCGGATCATGGGAGAGGCATTTGTCCTGCAGTGGACGTAGTCAGGCTGATGATGATGATGGTGGTGATGATGATGATGATGATTTACCCATGTGGAAGGTTTCAGGAGACACTGATGCAAGCGTATTCGGCGCCGCGGCTGCGACGAGATGGACGACATTATTCACAACGCAGCCAATCGCGCGCGTGCTTAGGTACGATGCTGAGAATGACGTAACTGATAATACAGTCAATGGAGACAGGTCGTGACACCGCTGCCGGACAGTTTTTCGTTTTTCCTGGCCATATACAGCTTTCGCTGTAAAAAAAAAAAAAAAACTCCGTAAATGTCATGTAGTGGAGGTATAGTCTCTCAAGGAATGTAATGTTGCCCGGCAGCCGCAGAGAATCACTGCAGGCCTCGAAACATGTGAATCTTGCAAAGAGCAACTGTAATGTAGAGGCACATTCTTTACAAGGCGTTCCGACATACTTGATCGTCATCATGAGGCAGCTGCATTGTTTCGCGTGCTGCCTTGTACGAACGTGTAGTTGGTCCGTTGCTGATACGCAATTGGAAGAATTATGACGTATTGATCCCTTAGCAACTCTCCTTGCAGTAGGCATTAAGGGATAGCTTGAAACAGGGTAGCCAGCCGCTCTAAGAACTGGCTAACCTCCCTGTCCTTCCGCTTAGGCTTTCCTCCTCCTCCTTGAAACAGCAATGTTACACGCGCAAAGGTCCGAGAATCGAGGCCAGATTAACAATTAGGAAGGCGATAAGCGCGGGCCCAATCGCGGTATTATAAAAGGTGCTCAAGCATCCACCACGTTAATGTTTTTTTTACTTACAGCTTCTTTGAAAACACAAGGAGAAAAAAAACGGCAGCTTGAATCTTCTTAGTAATTTCCGTCTCTCCACTGTCTCTTCCTTTCTCGTTCTATCACTTGCTCTCTGATATTTGTTACGGAAGTAATTCAGTAATCTGCATCGCATGTTTGCTGATGTTATCGTTATTAAAATTTCGCAACAACAAAAATCACACTGCTAAATTTGTTGCGCCATTTGTGGGTCTCGTGCCCAGGTAAGTTTAATCGAAAAAGAAATTTTCCTCATGACTTTATCAGGGTAGACTACTTAACAAGCAACTCAATGACAATAATCGTCGCCGGTCACCTCATATAAAAACACTATGGCTTTAACATTTCATGATGTTTAGGCGTTTCTAGCAAGTAGACTCAGCACGATGAAAGTGCAGTCAAGAGAAGGTTTGCAAAATAATACATGTAAGTAATCTGCAGTAAACATATTTCAAACAAAATGCCAATTTATCCTTTTCTGGAAGAAACCCTTCGGTACCCGCCCACGGTATGTTGACGTCAAACGTGTGCGCCTTCCTCATCGCTCAAGCATAGCGCATTTAGCGCACAAACAGCAAGCAAGAACACCTTCTCTGGGATGCCCATGAAATGCTGACCTTGCGGAACAAGATTTAGCAATGCGAGCCGTAGAAAAAAATTAAGCCTGCTGCACCCCAACGGTGCCAAGCCTAAAGCAAATGCGGAAACTTCTCTATTTTTTTCTGTTTTGTCTTTTAGGGGCGAAGCTCCTTATGGCATGGCTTGTGCATCCCTTGTTGTCATTGTGCGTAACCGCCGGTGGTACATAGCCGACAGGGGATAGACAGGTATGTGCCACAGGGGAAGGAGAGAGACGATCGCGCGACTACGATCGCAATGAAAAGATGCGAGATGACGGTACTTGGAGTGTTCTTTATATGGATGAACGGACGGACGCACGGATGGGTAGACAGACAAGCAGACGGATGGATGAACGGACGCGCGGATGGATGGATGGATGGATGAATAGATGAATGGACGCACTGACAGACGGATGGACACACTGATGGACACATGGACAGACGGATGGATGCACGGACGGACGGAAGCAAGAACGAACAGACGGGCGGAAGTGCGGACGAACTGATGGACGCTTCTCTCCCCACATCATCATTCACTCCGTGGATGTGCTGTGATTTCAAATGCGAAGCATTTCTTAGCGAACTTCGACGACTCTGAGCGTATCTATCTATCTATCTATCTATCTATCTATCTATCTATCTATCTATCTATCTATCTATCTATCTATCTATCTATCTATCTGTCTGTCTGTCTGTCTATCTATCTATCTATCTATCTATCTATCTATCTATCTATCTATCTTGCTGCTTACGTTTGGGTGCTCTCGTGGTCACCCCCTGAACTTGGCGTGAACCAAAATTAGCATGGAAGGGTAAAATGGTTTGGCGAATACGACGCACTGGTCAAGACATGAATAATGCCACAATCGCGTTGCGTACGTCGTCCAACACTTTCCGCCGGACACTGGCACACACCCACGGGTGGGCATGTGCTGTGAGTATGCGGGTATGTGCCACAGGTGTTTGACAGTTAGTATCTACTTAGGAACGACGAGAACACACATGGGAAATTTTAACGCGCGAGCTTTAAGTAATACCCGACACTGGTATACCGTCGACCCGGTGAATGCAAAGAATAAATGTCAGGTTCCCAGCTGGAATCGAACCCAAGCATTCTGCGTGGCAATGAAACATTTCACCACAGAGCTACGCCAGGTCTGGGAACTACTTTTCAAATAGACGACAATCTTCGTGAAACGTCAGTAGTGGTTGCAGTGCTGCCTATCGAATTTTATAAATATTACATATGTACTTCTTTGATACAGCTGTCACGTCGAGTTAACGTCAATTGTGGTTAGTTGCCATGCCCTGAAGTTGATTTATGTAGCAGTGTCCAGGGCCAGCATCTTCGCGAGAATCGGCGCTTCATATCAGCTTCTAGTGTTGCTAATACGCATGTTTACGTTGGCTTCGTTGCGCAAGTAAAAACAACTGGTTATATAAACATCTGCAACTCCTCAACATTTGTCTGCGTGTGAAACAGTTGTACATATATTTAGCGTCATTTCATGACGCCTCACTCAATCAAAAAATTGCAACATGGTCACCTTCCCTCCGCATTTTTCGCATAACGTCGATTCCCAGGTACGTGGGATCTGCCAAATTTTTTCCTCTCTTCTTCTCTTTCTTTCTTGTTCTGTTTTTCTGCATTTTCTTTTGTATTTACTTCAATTTTTCTCCTTTTTTCTTACTTTTTTATCTTTCCATTTCTCGCTTGCCTGTTTTTTTTTCTATATGTACATGATCTATCTCCAAAAAGGCTTCGTATTTAATATCCTCATCAAGGCGCTCAAAGAACAAGAGAAAGTATAGGCTTCTAATTAAGCACTAGTGCACTCTCATCGTGCTAAAGCCGACTATATGCCATACGAGGTGTTTCCTGCGTTATGCCGAGCGATGGCGTCAGAATACGATCCCGGCATACGACAGCGTGGCCCCTTGTAGTGTTCCGGGCTTCAAAGAAGAATTGCTTCAAAGAAGAAGTGGCCGATGTGACGGGAGTTGGCGGCATAAAGCAAACGATGAGTCGGACTTATACTGAATCAACTCTAAGGAGATGGTGACGGAAGCAGTTCTCAGCTTCTTGAAGGCAACAGATTTGCACCGGCGGTTATGGACGAATACTGTTATGATTACTGTGAAAGGCGACTTTGTGTGCGCGTGCTTTCCTCTTCCTCTCTCTCTCTCTATCTCCATCTTTAATACTCCTCCACCCCCTTTCCCCTGTGTAAGGTAGCGTACCGGTCATTTTAGACTGGTTAACATTCGTGCCTTTCTTTTTTTTCTCTTTTGTTTCTTCCTGCTAAGGATTATTGCAGAATGGGGCTTTCGGGATGGCTCTTTACAACTTCAAGCGTGTCATCAAGCAACAAAGGAAGGAAGCAGGAGATGTGGTAAATGCAGGTAGGTTAACCAGTTTAGAACGCGTAAGCAAAGTTTCCGGTTGTATACAATCGAAAACTCACCGCGGGGCAGGCCCAACGTTACTAGAAAAGCTATCCTAGTAACGTTGGGGCAGGCCACGATGCCATCGACTGAAGTCGCGAGCTACATGCGGCGTATCTCTATTCCGAGTCCGTGGCCCCTGTCTGGTTGGCTGGCGATTGCCTAACGCTTGTGTAAAAGGGAGCGCTCGGTGAGTTTGGATGCCGCTTCAGCCTCTCGCGGTAATAAAGCGGCGACGATGGCGCGGCCATGTTCACGCCTACCTTTACGTTATTATGAACAAAATGAACGTAAACGAGAAAGAACAAACAAAAACAAATCTTGTTTTCTTTTTTGGAAGGTTTCGGGTTAACAAGTATAAACAACGGCACGGGTGGGCTTGCCTATAGTATTTATCGATATTTGTAGTGACGGGCGAGAAACCTGTCGCAGATATATACTCGTGCTGTTTGGCATTACAGTATAACCATCGCAAAGGGGCTTGAAGCCTGCACTTTCCCGCGATAAATTAGCTATGACACTCGCTGAACAACATACGCCCACGTATCCGCACGCTTTAACCTTTGTTCTTTCTTCCGCAAAAGCTTCGCAAGCCACAACAGAGTTCGCGCTTGTTTCAACTATACCGCTTGGCGTGCATGCTCAGAGAAAACAGCGCATCGTGGTGTGCGCGCAAGTCGTGATTGCGTTCCTCTACGCTCGACTGTGGTTGCGGCAGGCCATGGCACCACCGAATCCTGCCGTGTTCCTTTAATCCTTATTTATTTGTTCCTATTTTGTTTCTTTCGTTTCCTTGAACTCCCATCTGCGGCCAAAATGGGAAAAGCACTATTTCAGAGCCGGATAAGGAATGCTTCTTCATCACGAAACCACAGGACTGCCACTGCCGGAACTGGCTGGTTTTTTTTTTGTTCGTTTTTTCTCTAGTGGGCCACTTGGCATCACGGAAAGAAGGCACGCTTTAAGTTCTCTATTTTCCCGCGTTCTCTAAGCTATAAACGGACCTCCCGCTTCTACAAGTGAACTCGTTCGCTTATCCTGCAGCAGATGTTTCTAGAAATGTTTACGTGCTTCCATTGCTCTCAAATTCATTTAGACGCACCTCACGCATTTGCACTGTTCTCTTTGTTCTAGTCAAGTTCAATGTGTGCAAGGCGAAAGCCGAGCTACAATATTACTTGACGTCGCTTTGCATAAACATGAACCATGCACGCGCTGTCACGGTGCTGGCGGGCCAGAAAGTGGACGAGTGGCTGGCATCGCTATACCATTCTTGTTTTTGGGTGCCACGATTAGTTTACGGTCTCGTCGACTTCGCAGTTCCTATCTCCAGTGGTATCTCGGTGTCGTACTCGTGCACTGCTCCAAATTCAAGGCGACAAGATTACGCGCATTACCGTCACCACTGCCTTTCACCGTCTCCCAAACAAGCAGCATGAAACAACTCGAATGCAAGACATCATCTTTCAAAAATATTTATCCTATTAGCCGTTGCTGTAAGGAAACTATGTGAAGCAAGATAAAAATACATCTCTCCTTTGTTATGCGTACGTAAGCCGACGACGGCGAAAAAAAGTAATTAGATTGTGTTTGTTCTCTGATAGATGAGAGCATTATCCCTTAAATTGAAAGAAGCAGTCGCCCATATTCACAAAAGGCCTTCTGGCGCTGCAATATTGTTCGTAAGTTAAAGTATCAGCCATGTTTAACGCAATATAAGAATAGTAGCAAATGCAGCCGACGAAGCTCGAAAAACACTTACCAGAGAAATACTGAAAACTCAGAAAGCTCGAAAACAAGCTCGCTATAATAGGCTTTTTCAATATCTTGTTACAGTGAGATGCCTTTATTTACAGGAGAGGATGAATGCGAGAGTCCAGGGATCTGTCCGATCACCGCTCGTGCCAACCTCGTTCTCCTCTTCTTCCACGCGTCCCCTCAGTATCGTAGCAATATAATGCAAGAGGAGGAGGAGAAGGAGGAGGAGGATTGAAGGAGGAAGGACAGAGAGGTTAGCCAATTCTCAAACCGGCTGGCTACCCTTTGCTGGGAAAGGGGGTAAGGGGAATAAAAGATGAGAGAAAAGAGACATTGAATGAGAGACGCTGCTTGCAGTCTGCCACGATGCTTACAATCTGCCACGACGCTGATTACAGTCTGTCTCTAAGACCACTTGCCCGCAAGAAGCGCAACAACGCTCTCAATGCCTTGCGTGCCGAGGACGGTCTCGGCCAGTGTCCTAATACTCTTTCTTCCGACAATTGGCGATTGTACAGTCTAAAACTTTGGACAGTTCTTCTTTTGGGGCACTGAAGCGACGACACTCGCAGAGAAGATAGGAGAATGTCTCCGCGCAGCCACAGGTGTCACATGTCGGGCTGCTAGCCATTCCGATTCGAAACTAATAAGCATTCGTAAAGACCACCCCAATCCACAAACGGCACAAAAGTGTCTCCTCAGCTCTGGTTATTCCTGATGAAATACGGAGCTGTAGGTGTAGGTCCAATTTATAAAGGTGGACGTTGGTGAATGCCGGTGAATTCCACTGAGCAAGTGTCAGTTCTCGTGCAAGTGATTCATGGAGTTTCATATCATTGTATGAAACTCTATGAAGTGATCGAAGCGTTGTAGTGGCGTCCGTTCTTGATAATGGTATAGCTACACAAGGGGCATCATCATGAGCAGTTCGGGCTGCTTCATCTGCACGGTCGATTCCATCAATGCTGCAGTGGCCTGGTATCCATTGATACGCTATGTGATGTTGTTTCTCTATAGCCCGGTGATGAAGCAGTCTTATTTGAGTGACTAGCTGTTCATTTTGTTCATGCCGATGTGGCGAGGCAATGCCCTGGAAGGCTGCTTTGAAGTCGGAGAAGATTGACCATGTCTGCTGCGGTTCTTCAACTATAAGAACTCCAGAGCGGCACGAACGGTGGCGGGTTCTGCAGCCGTGGATGATGTCAGATGCGATGTTCTGAACTTCGCAGAATTTCGTGACGAAATTCTGCGAAATAACCACTGCGCCTGTTGAGCTTGCTGAAGCACCCGACCCATCCGTGTAAATCTGAATGCGTCCACTGTGTTTCTCATGCAGAAACAGTAATGCTGTTTGTTTTAGGGCCAAATGTGACAAAATTTTCTTCTTTTGCATTCCGGGGATGGTTTTCAGGGCTTCCAGTGGATTTACACACCACAGTGGTAACGGCGGTCTTGCTGCGTACGTGAAGTCCATGGAAATAACCGTGCGATGTGGGGCAATAACAGTGCAGAACGCAGAGCGCGGCCTGAAAGTTGCAAAGGACGCGAGGTGATGCGATTGAATCCGGATGGCATGTCTTATGTGCGTTCTTAAAGCATCGACATGAATGTAGGTTGTCATAGGGTGTTCATGAGCGATTGTGACAGTCGCTGCTGAGGAAGCGCATCTCGGAAGCCCAAGGCATACTCACAGTGTTTGAACTTGTATTGACTGGAGGACGCGTACGTTTGTTATTCGGGTCTTGCCAAGCACAGGCAGGCTGTAGCGCATGAAGCCGAAAAAAAGTGCACTATACAGTTGAAGCATGGCTCGTACCGATGCACCCCATGATTTTCCCGCAAGAAACCTTAGGGCGTGGGTGATCATGGTCGCTAAAAACGGGCCCCGCCGCGGTGGTCTAGTGGCTGAGGTACTCGGCTGCTGACCCGCAGGGCGCGGGTTCGAATCCCGGCTGCGGCGGCTGCATTTCCGATGGAGGCGGAAATGTTGTAGGCCCGTGTGCTCAGATTTGGGTGCACGTTAAAGAACCCCAGGTGGTCTAAATTTCCGGAGCCCTCCACTACGGCGTCTCTCATAATCATATAGTGGTTTTGGGACGTTAAACCCCACATACCAATCAATCAATCGCTAAAAACGGCTGTCCTTGTCAGCCATCCGTTTTTAGTGCGCTTCAACAAAATTTTCAATTATGACCGTAATCCAAATGGCCCAACTTGCCATCTTATTGATCATGGTGAGTTTGTTTTTTATGTGAGCGATGTGGGGGCTTCAGGACAAGTCACGATCTATTACTACTCCCAGGAAACGGAAGGTCTTTTGATAGCTGATCGTGTGTCCATTAATTCTGATGAAGTATGGGGTCATCGCCTTGCGTGTAAACGCAACCAGTGAGCATTTCTTAGTCCTCGTTCTTGAAGGTAGTTTGACGTCAGTGTAGCCGCTCTTTGAAGCGCGGCTCGTACGTGTAGACGCGCGACCCCTGATGCCCAGATGCAGACGTCATCTGCGTAGATCGTCAGAAGCACAGATCGTGGCAGGACGTCAACGAGACCGATGACCGCATATAATGAAAAGATCTATTAGTTGAATTTGGGTAAATGACTCTCAGCTTCATAACTGCGATATGTAAACATCGAATTTATATAACCCTATGGGAGCAATCTTTTATCATTGCTCGCTCTATCTTTATTTGCTCCACAATACATCTTTGTTACGTCAAAGGGTCAAATGGAAAAGCTCTCCAGTATACAATAATTGCGCAAACCTGATCGCGAAAAGCAGAATGCATAGTCTACAAGCTACGTGAATGTACGCGACACTGAATCTGCGTTCCGGCGCTAAATATAGATTCCATATTTGGCGACCGTCAAGAATAAGCAGTCTTTACGAAAATTTTGAACCTAAGCGTGCGTCGCGTGCTGTCACGTCAAGCATTCGTTCGGCAAATTCCGAGTGCATGAAAAGGCTCAAAGGGCCGAGTGTTTCACCCGATAAAGTGGAAGGTCAGGAGAATCCCGTGCACTGAATTTAGCGCTTCACAGCTTCGTTTCACGAGTGTTCGTCGAATCGATGCTTATAGATTTTTATGCTGCGAATTCTTAAGTGCACTGCTATTTCTGCTTTTTCAAACCTCTCCAACTGTATACATCATAAAGGGATGAGCGACGAGTTCGTGGTTCAAGGCACGCGCACGATTACGTTCGTTTAGCAGGGAAAAAATGGACGATGATTGCCAGCCACTCCTCACCTCAAAAATACCGCCGTTCAACGGCCGATGCGATCGTCCAGCCATTAGAATACACAAAATTGGAACAAGCGGGTGTGCACACTATTTTCATCACCCCCCTCCCACTCGTTCCCCGTCCTCAATCGCTTCGCGGCGTACCGTATTGGGACATGCGTGGCATACCTGGCTAGATTAACTATATTGCAAACTGAAAGCAGGCATGATCGAGGCATCTGTTCGTATAAAGCAGAACGTGCTGAGCTAGCATTGCTGCAAAAAAAAGTAAACTAAGAAACGAGACGGAGGCAAGCAACTTTTGTTTTTCATCACAAGGTTGGTACCACTGATATTAGTGGGACTCCCAATAGCCGCAGTTCAATAAGGCGGGCCACCACTTCGGTAAACAATAGATTCGAAAGAAAGACAGAAAGTAAGAAACGTAATGTGCGGGTTTCCGTTTGTCTTGATGAGCCACTTAGCCGTCGTTTTCCTTGTGCGTTCCCGTCGAGCGAGCGTTATTTACTGAAGGCAGTCAAACATGAGAATGAAACCAATTTTCTACCGCTTGTTTGTTTGTTCTTCTTTTCTGTACCCCTCGCGGGAAGCCCTTGCGTGAGAGAACACGAAACAGATTTTTTTTTTTCGCTTCGCTTCGCGTGTACTGCAAAGGCAGTTTCACTTGGCATCATCCTCCAGCTTCCTTACCTTTTTCTCAGACCGAAGAAAGAACGCAGTTTCATTTTTTTTTCTATAAATACGAATAATACAGAAAACGCAGTTTTTTCTTGTAAACTTTTCGCGATTCTTTTGTAAGGATTGCTCCCCTTCACCCACTTTTTCCTTCTTTTTCTTACTCTCCCGTGCCCGAGGAACTGCACGCGGGTCTGTTGAGTAATGAACAACATTTAGTTAGCACTTAGCTCGGAAGACGAAGCGAAACAGTAAGAAAAATACAGCTTCGTGGGGAAGTGAACGCAATTTAAGAAAACAGCTTAAGAACAACCTCTAGAAAGTGGAAAGAAGTGCTCCGCACACTTGCAGTGCTCGTTCGTCATTTATTAGCTCCTCATTCACAGTTTTTTTGGGGCACGCGGGAGTAGCAAAATTATATTTGCAAAATAGCATAGGTTGTCCGCAATTGGAGGGATGGGGGATATTCGTAAAGTAACAGAGGTGATGAGAGTGTTGCGGGGCGGGGAGCGATAGGGCACTGAGAGGAGAACTGAATGGCGCTATAGAAAACGCATCGTCAGTTATCAACATGAGTGCAGACAATTAATAACGAAAAGGGGCCAGGAAATTGTGGCTTGCACGGAAATTCAGCGTGTGCGCGTTTCGCTGCTTCATTGAAAAAATCTTTAGAAACACTGGCAGTACAATTTTCTCATCTGTATTCTGTTCGATATGTAACGGCTGTAGGTGTATTTAAAAGCTGCTTCTTTATTAGGAACAGCATAGCTACTGTGCTGCAAGCTTTTCTTTACCAAGGAAGACGAACTTTGCTTGCACGGCGCTTATTGAGCAAACATGTATCATCCGCAACAGCTTGTGTTCGTATACTGCACACAACTACACGGTGTGTCACACGAATGATTGTTCTTAATCACGACGTTGTTTTATGTCGAGCATAAGTACTGCAAATGTCGAGCCTCAGTACAGACGTTGTACTCAGGCTCGACATTTGGTGAGCCTCAGTAGCGAGGCTCGCCAGATGATGAAAAGTGTTCCTAGTATATTGCCTGAGGTAAGTACGCATCGTATCTATCGTGATGTGCCTCATGATCGGGTAATCGTGCGCAATGGGAATGGTTTCAGCCATCGATGCACAGCGGAATAAACCAAGACATATGCTAAGAGCCTGGGCTTAAATGCTTTACAGTGTGACAGGTTAGTTTTGCACGTAACAGATATGACAGGTAGGCTGTACCGTAGGAATCCAATAAATAATATCTCGTAAAGCTGTAACGTAGACTCGATGGACACTCGCCAAGTTTTGCCGGCTAGGAACCTTAACAAGTGACAAATGGCAGTCGGCCGCTTTTTCACGACGTTTACGAACGAGGTTTATGTGTGTTTAGTTAGCGTGAGTGCTGCGGTATAGGTAGTAGGCAGCGTTTGGTATATCTAGGTTGAACTCTGGTTGCGTGTCGGTTCGGCTTCAGTACGCTCTGACCAGCTCATTCGCATTGTTTTCGTACTACACGCACTGCACTCGACAATCTTAAAGCACTGTGCTTTAAAAACAGAAATATTTACCAATGCGGTTGTATTCACCTGCGTGCTATATTATTTATTTATTTATTTATTTATTTATTTATTTATTTATTTATTTATTTATTCAGTACTCACAGTGCCAGAGGCATTGCAGTGGGGAAAGCATCCCCACTGTACATATTCTGTAAGAAAACATCCACGCATCTACACGAAGTGAATCATGACAAGTGGGTGAAGCTCTGGGCTCCGTATTGATGAATAACCATACGTTACCTGAGCGTTAGCCTATATAATATAAATTAAGTGACATGAGGTGACATGAAGTGACAGAGTCGACGACAAAACCAGGTTGTAAGGTACCTAATGCATACGCTGAAGTCGCTCACTCGTAGGAAAGGTTTGGGCTTGTGGGTGTTTCTTTATTGTTTTGTCACAATCATGATTATTATTAGTCTATAGTTAGGCATTTTCAGATGCGGAGCAGTTCTTTGACTAGCCAGTGTAACGCTGCCCGACCGTGTCTACGTGCCAACGCGCCGCACTGCTTTCCCCCCGCCGCAGTTGTTGGAACTATGCCAAGTAGGTCAAGTCAGAGCTGCGCGTTGACGTCACTTTCTCCCTCACCCGCAGCAGCTGCCGCCCCCCCCCCCCAACACACCCAGGTGGCGTTGTTCCTTCACCCACTCGCAACACACTTCTCGCTCGCTTCACCCTCTCCACTGCCCTCAACGCTCGAACGCACGTCGAATGAAACTCTTTCGACTCGTTTATCTGCGATAAAACTTACACGAAACACAACTCGCCTCCAGTGTCAGTGTGTTTCAAGGAAACGTTTACTCGAGTAAAGGCTACACAGAGTATCCCTTCAAACCGTTCTTCTAGCATCCGCGTCGACGCCGGTTTCAGCCTAGTCAACGGCGTGCACGTTGCTGCTGCTTCGCCTCCCATCATGATTCCCTTCGGGAAGAAGGTTCATAATTTTTTTTTGCGTGTCTCACATAACTTTGCACTTTACCATACGTAACCCGAGCGTTCTCACATATAATGTAGCCGTGACAACGGACAGCATTGGCAGACAAACCTCGCACTTCAAGTTATTCTCCCCTAAATGAGGCAAGCTACTTGAAAAAGGTGAAAAGAAAGTAGAAAAGTATGAAATTAGTGTATTTCTAACTCTTACGTTAAATGCCACAATAAAATCTAAGGAAGCGTGTCGCATGGGAACTCGGCGAGACCCGTTTGTAGAGTTCCGCTGCTCCATTTACCGAACCGTCCATGACGTCAGTGTTTCAAGTAACTATGCAGGGTTTCTTCGGCAAGAATTGAATCTTGTTAGGGAGATTCGAAAAGTAGGTGTGGGATATACGAGCTACTTTTCGCTGCGCTTTATGAGCGTTCTACTTGTTTTATGACAGTTGAGCTACGTTTCGTATGCAGCGAGTTCCGTCGTGATGTTTCCCCCCTGCAGATTTAGTGTTGTAGAAGCGCCGGTGGGAGGAGCAATCGTGCTCTTGAACAGGCGGTGGCTCCCTCTGTTATGTGGCGCCGGAATAAGAGGCGTGCTTTCAGAGTCTTTTATATTTAACGAGTTTAGTTCATTATTGCGAATACTTGTTTGTTACTTATGATGATTATTTTAGACTTGATTAGTTTATTTGAACTCGGTTTTCCGCCCTGAAAGCCTTTTTTTAGGTCTGTGTTGACCACTTGATTTTGAGCGTGATCACGCCACTCGAGACTTATGGATAGACAATAAGCCAAGTCAATCAAAACATACACCTTCAAAAAATTAAGCACTAAGTAACCCGATGCTTTTCAAGGATCAAGTTTCATCGCCAACTACGCTCCCGTAAGAAAAATAGTCAACTACAACCACAAACTTAACTTCAACTCTTGCAGTTGTATACTGTCATGGCAGCCTAACCTATAACGTGTAAAAGGGATTCGTTTTTCTAGACTATTTTAAAAAGAGAAGATTAATTTTTTACCTTACCAAAATGGCAATAATTGAGAAATGCCGGATAAAGAGATGTCCTCTGCCGTAACTCAAAGAGTTTCTTTTCACACTCATCAATTTCGTGTGGAGAAATCGTACACGCAGATGCAATTGCATCAAACTTTTCCCTGTAACTGTGCCCCACGAACAGCCTCAAGTCTTTAATAACGAAAATACTACTCGGGCAGAGCGCCACGTCACAGTACCTCCGGTAGTTTACATGTCATTACAGCGTCACGGCTGAAGCCCTTCATGTTGCTTGTTAAAAAAATGACAGCATATCCACGAAGTTAATTATGATAAGTGGGGCGGAGCACCCGTTAATTCATTCATGCTTCCGTCCGTCCGTCTTTGCGTGCGTTCGTCTCTTCGTTTGTACGTCCGTCCATTCGTCGATCCGTGCAACCGTCTGTCCATACGTCCGTCCGTGCGTCGGTCAGTCTGCTTGTCTGTCTGTCTGTCCATCTGTCTGTCCATCTAGTGAACACTCCAAGTACTGCCATCCCGCATCTTTTCATCATATATTCATCATATACAAGTGCCTCCATCCAGTGGACATTGCAAGGACTAAACGAGAGGTGGCTACGTACTACTACTACTACTACTATTACTACTACTACTACTACTACTACTACTACTACTACTACTACTACTACTACTACTACTACTACTACTACTACATACATTGGGGACGCATGAACCACGTCATAAGGGCGCTTTCCATCGCCGAGTGAGTAAGTCGAGTCGTCGTGCATAGCCTAGCAACACGTTGCAATGAAAGGAGGAGAAAAGTGGCGAAGAGTACGAGAATAAATAAATAAAGCAAATAAAGGAACAAAAATTTGACGAGGTAGACCCATAATGCGAATGTGGGCATTGCAGCCACTCGTTTATGCAGGCACACCAGCAGAACGAGCATTTGTGGGGACCGTGTGATCGCGTTACTATGAGTGAGAGAAGAATAGTAAGATAGAGAGAAAGAAAGAGAAATTTAAAAACAGAAAAACAAATAAATATAGATAACTTAATATAGAAATAGAGAAAGAAAAACCTATAAACAAAAAGAAAGTTAAAGAGACTATTTGTCCATGTATTCACCCCACATGGCGCGTAACTGCCCACAATTTTTTTTTCCTGTTAATACAGACGTCACACTGCAGCGAACTTAAAAGTCTCCCCTACAAGCAGCCTTTTCAAGTTAATTGTGAACCACGGAATTAACTGAAGAAGTCACAGACATGAAAGGGTTTTTCACCTAAGCATACGTTAAGCGCAGAACACGTAGCCTCCCGTTCACTGCACGAAACAAACTGCTACGGTTTCACGTTGGCGTAGAAAGTATCCAGTCAGCTTGTTCGAGGAGAACGACGACCCGGCAGCAGTGATTCGCAAGCGCTCCACGAGTGCACGGCGATTGACTTCCCATAAGCATGTCTCCAGAAAAGCGGGGTCCTCTGCTTCGCTCAATGAACGGCGACCCGTGGTCATTCAAACGCACTTAAGCGGCACTTAGTAGCCGCTTTAAGCACGAGCAAAGATCGCGAGGACAAGCAGCACGGAGGGCAGGAAATCAGTAAGTGAAACCCGCGGGTGGTGAATGTTGTACATCCGATGGCGCTCCCGCTTCGAAGACTCGTGTTCCTTCGACTCTGGCGGCAAACTTAAAATACTTACGCAAAAGAAGAAAGAAGGGCGCGAAGCGCTTGACGTCGCATCAAAGCACAGCAAGAAAAAAAAAGTACATGAGATCAATAAGTAAAATAGTCAAATGCGGCGGGAAAGGAAATAGCACTAAGCAAGCAAAACCCGAGTGTGGAGTAAAGGATAGAATGTTCGAAGCGTTTGCGAATAGCTGGCCTGAAATGATCCGGAATGGAGCGCGGGCTGCTCTCAGTCTGCGTGTATGTTGCTGTTCCCCCCTCTTTCGCTTCTTTCCGTCCTCGGGCGTGGTTCAATTCGGTGACTTTGTTCAACAACCTATTACAGCGTCGCCCCTTCCTTCCTCCTTCATCCTCGCCTTCTCCTACCCCTGGCTGCCATCTCAGTGTCATGCCTCGCGTGTACTGCATTCCTCGCACGCTATTTCCACACCGTATGCGCGTGCGCGCTAGAAAAGAACAACCAGTGTGACCGAAAAGATAGCCTGCCCGTGGCGCAAAACAAAACAACTCGTTGCCTTTAAAGTTCAACAGTGAGAGCACATAAAATTGAAACAGGAAGAAAAAGGAGTAAGCGGAACGTGAAGCCGATTTAGAGGGCGGCTGCAATGCGTAGAGGGCGACGAGCACTCACGAAACGTCACCCGTATTTGCCACCGTGTTGTTCGATATGCAAGAAAAGCTACGCGCAAGTTACTTTCGCTACTTTGCGAACCCGTCGCTCTTTATTTCTCTCTCGCTCCTGTTTCTACACTGACCGGAGGACTCAGTATTTTATCGGCTTTCTCATCGCGAGTCACACAATATCGCTGATGGGTGGGCGGTGAGAAAGGCTCGTTGCGCAACGTTGTGAACAGCAACTGAGACACACAGCGGCTGCAAAACTTTGACGAAATTGTCGCGGCAATCGGTGCAGTGCGCCAGAGTTTGCAGTAATCCGCTTTCAAACAGCCAACCTGCTACTGTGCCCTTATATTTTTACGGAGCTGTATCGATCCTTGATAGTTTTACGGAGCTACGAGTGCTGTGAAGCGATTATCTGCCTTAATTTCTTTATTATGCGAAAAAGAAGCATTTCGCAATAGTTTTATATTCATATATTTCTTGTAGAGATCACGCAACGATCATAAGGTACCACCTCAAAACACCCATGTACGTAAAGATGAAGTCTAACGCTAAACTCTAAAGTACGTAGCCTGTTACTGCTGTAATGTAGAAAGTGAGAGAGAAAGAAAAAAATAAAGGGAGGGAGGTTAACCCCATGCTAGGATCCGGTATACTACCCTGCATGTAGGAGGAGAAGAAAAGAAAAACAAAGTGGATTGCCTCATATCTGCTTGCCTCACTGCAAATGTCGTCGAAAGACGATAGTCTTGTGTGTGCAGAGAGTGAATAAAACGTTTATTTGACGTTCTGCGCGAGAAAATCGGTGAATTGTATTCTGAAGCGCTGCGTTAAATAGTCTCGATCCCTGCAGCAAAGGCGAACGAGCGCATCAAGGCACGTTAGACACGAGCGCCATCGGGCAGTTATCTTCGAAAACGAAGGAAGGCGTGCGCGCCCGCGGGGAAAGATGCGCGCCCGTCTCGGAGGCGATAAGGTGTTGAACGCAAAGCGACGGACAGATCGAGGGGTTAGCAAAGTGTTGGAAACACTTGCCTTTTTGAGCATCGCGTGGCACTGTCAGCCCTGCATGATAAACGCTACGATCCTTAGAATTATTTGTGTGTGCCTTCTTTAGTGTGAAGACACACATACAAAACATAGACGTGTTGTTATGGTGCCTCAGATATGCGCAATAATTTTTTTTTCTTTGACAATCGCACAAGTATGAACGCTGAAACTTGAGCAATATTGGTGGGCGCTGCTCGGGTTGGCCGTTTGAGGTATCACTTGGTGCTGTTTGGGGTGTCGTTAGAGAAATGTACAGACAGACAGACAGACAGACAGACAAAAAGAAAGAAAGAAAGAAAGAAAGAAAGAAAGAAAGAAAGAAAGAAAGAAAGAAAGAAAGAAAGAAAGAAAGAAAGAGGGAAAGAAAGACGGACAGACCCCAATTTTGGCGTCTAAGGTCCCCAAGAAAGACTATCGTCTTTAATAAGAGGAAGGACAGGGAGGTTAGCCAGTTCATAGACCGGCTGACTACCCTGTGCTGGAAAAAGGGTTGAGGAGAATAAAAGATGATAGAAAATATATGTAACGACGAGAGCGAGAAAAAAGAGAAAAGATAGCGAAAGAGGAAAACCAAATAAAAGAGAATACGAAATTTCCTCTTATACAAACTGCCTCGTGGTGGGTTGCAGGTAATTTGGTCTAAAATCCATGAAGAGTGAGTGAGTGAGTGAGTGAGTGAGTGAGTGAGTGAGTGAGTGAGTGAGTGAGTGAGTGAGTGAGTGAGTGAGCGAGCGAGCGAAACGAGCCTCAATGCTGAGCATACATGCGTAGAGCGCTCGTCTTGACGAGCGCATACATCCCGTAATTACAAAGGCGAACTTTTCCAAGGCATGCCATCCTAGTGACTTCTGTACTACTTTCAGTCCTGTATCCACACAGCGGTTGCTTGAAATTCATCGCTACATCTGAAGTTCTTGGCGCCAAATAGACCAAAGGGTAACAAGAGGAATGAAGCACGTTTATCACTTCGTCACCGCACAAGTTCCTTGATCGCAATGGTACACAGAAATGACTTTTTATAACGTGTTCTCTTCTTGCGCTGTTGTCGTAATAGGCAGAGCATCGGTGTGCCGTTAAAAAATCTCTGAAAGACTTTCTGCTTTACCTTTACTGATTCTTTTATTCTTACGCTTTCCACGTCTTCTACAGAGAAGGAGTTGCAGAAAATTTATGGCACCCTTGTTCTCCATTTCTCGCTCTCATGAATCGCTTTGCAAATGGCCTGAAAACTGGAGGAAGTAAAGAAATACGACTACATTCCGAACCTGGCAGAAAGGAGGCTTGAGTTCCGGCCCGCGGGTTTGTCAAGGGAGCGATCAATCACAGCGTGTCGAAAGCGCGAACTTTCTTGCTTTCTTTTTCTTTTTCTCGCGGACCGTGAGACACGGGTCGGTAGATCTCGCGGGTATCGAACGAGTGCCGGCGTTACCACCACGGCTTCAATGCAGAGCCGTGAGCTCGAGTCTCCGCGAACGAGCCTCTCGCCTTCTCGTCGCATTCAATTGTGCATGCATGGTCCAACACACCGCGGCAATACGCCACGCGACAAAAGGGCGCAACAAGGAAAGTCGAGAAACGCGCCCCTTCCTGGGACGCGTTTCCTCAGTTTGCGTACTTTGATTTTTGCAAGGTCACTTCTGAAACAAGAAGAAAGGTGTGTTGCTGAACCAGAGCTTCCCTGGTGTCCCCGAAAAAAAAAAGGAATGAGCGTGCGAACCTTTCTTGTTTGTCGGGAAAACGTACCAATGCTTTCCTGCAAACTTCGGCCTTTGTTTTCCCGCTGCTGCTTCACACAGCCTGCCTCGCTTTGTTGCGCACCCGCTGCGCTCTTCGAAAGCTTTTCAGCCTAGTTCGCTTCAACTGTCGTCTCGGTAGCCTGCCCTGTTTACCGGGGTTCACTTTCTTAAGGCGTGGTGCTAGCTTCTACTGCACGGAGCAATATCATGTTCCTTGCATTGCTTGTCAGCGATACGACTTAAATAGGGTGTGATTACCGCCTTTTTTTTTTTTTTTGAAGAGCCGCTATATTGAAATATAAACTTGTCAGACCAGTCAAATGGCACAGGTGCATGAAGTAAGTAATCAATGTTTCACCAGACAATGCAGGTGGGGCTTAAACATAACCAATGTGTATCTATCACAGATCTAATCACTATGAAAACGATTCCTCGTTCCCCGAAAATGAGGGATTTCGAACGTTATATCTTCAGCCTTTTGCTCATCATCTCATATAAAAATACCCACGTACACTTACGAGTAGCTGATGCTGCGTTAGGAACTTTTCCTCGGGTAAGCGCATGCAAGTGGACAAGCGCGCGCGATAGATTGGTCGGTGGCTATCGGGTCTGCAGGATGCGGCACGCCAGTGTGTTGATAAAACAGTCTAAATTTCGATAAGGTCCCGCACCCGTACATTCTCTATAACTCACTCACTCACTCACTCACTCACTCATGAGTGAGTGAGTGAGTCAGTGACGTCCTTAATAATTATCACAATCAGCCTCACTACGCCCACTGCAGGACAAGGGCCTCTCCCATGTTCCACCACTCAACTCGCTCGTCTGCTTGATGCTGCCACTTTATACCCGCAAACTTCTTAATCTCATCTGCCCACCTAACTTTATGTCTCCCCCTCACCCACTTGCCTTTTCTGGGAGTCCAGTCAGTTACCCTTAATGAACAGCAGTTATCCTGCCTACGCGCTACGTGCCCGGCTCATGTCCATTTCTTCTCCTTAATTTCAACTATATGATATAATTAACCACGATTTGTTCCCCGAGCCACTCTCCTCTCTTCTGGTCTCTTAAGTTTACACCTTTCGTTTTCCTTTCTATCGCTCGCTTCATCGTCCTCAATTTAAGCTGAACCCTCTTTGTAACCCTACAGGTTTCTGCTCCGTAGGTAACTAAAGGTAAGATCTAGCTGTTACATACTTTTCTCGAGAGGAATATTGGCAATTTACCAGTAATGATATGAAAATGCTTCCCGAATGCGCTCCACCTCATTCTTATTCTTCTAGTTACTTCAGTCTCGTGGTTCGGCTCCGCGGTTACTATACCTGTCCTAAGTAGACATAGTATTTTACAACTTCCAGTGCACTGCTACCTACCAACCTATTTCGAAGCGCTGTTCTCTTCCGAGATTGTTGTACATTACTTTAGCTTCCTGAAGATTAATTTTAAGACCTACCTTTCTCCCCTCCTTTCTAATTCAGTAATAATGAATTGCGATTCGTCACCTGAGTTACTCAGAAGTGCATTGTCGGGTTACTAAGGTACTTTACATTAACTTTTACCTCTAACTGTTCCCATTCTAGGCCTCGAAAACCTCCTGTAAGCTATAAGTTAAATAGCACAGGGAAGATCGTATTCCTTGTCCTACGCCATTCTTTATTAGTATTTTGTCACTTTCTTTATGGAGCACTATGGTGACAGTTGATCGTCTGTATATTTCTTCCAGAATGTTTATGCATGCTTCGTCGATGCCCTGATTCCGCAGTGTCTGCATGACAGCTGATATCTCTACTGAATCAAATGCCTTCTCACCAGAGAAAAAATGGCCACCCTGGTGCAGCATCTGGCCACTACCTCCCACATGGATACGTCTCTGATCAGCGCTCGTTAATTCGGTTCTTCGTCGAATCAGGAACACCACAAGGCCTCAATAAAGAGGAAAAATTTAGGAGCCATTCCCCTCAATAAAGATGGATGACCGGCGAAGCTGTGCAGCGTACGACCCGGAGGGAACAGTGAAACTCGTACATTATACTATTATGCACCCTAACATAAATCGAAAACGTTTTTACCGAGAGTCTGTTTTAAATTTAGCGTATGCTTCTTTTCGATCAGCATCCGTCGTATTATGTGGCTTTCCCCACGCGCTTGGCGTTTTGCTCACAACCGTAATTAGTGTTCACCGCCCGTGTGTTCTCTTTCTCACTTGGTAAGTAGTAGGATTTGGCCACTTCTTCGCTCTTACCTGAGCTAGGAGTTTTTGGACACACAGACACATTGCCCTGTCATACAGAGCGCAGCTGTAAAAAAGGGCCCCGTATCTGCATGTAATCTATGAATGTCGTCGAAAGACGATAGTCTTGTGTGTGGAGAGAGTGAGCAAAACATTTATTGGATGTCCTGCGCAAAAAACAAAGAAAAATCGGTGAATGATATTCCGAAGGCGCTGCGTTAGAGTGCCTCGAGCGTGCAGCGGAGGCGAACGAGCGCACCAAGTCACATGAGCGCCATCTGGCAGTTTTTTTTTTTTTTTTGGAAATGAGGTGCGTGACTCTGAGACAGGCGTGTGCGCCCGTCTCAGAGGTTATAGGGAAAAGATCGCAAGACGACAGGTATGTGCCGCCACCCCGTCATCTTAGCAAAGCGTTGGAAACACTCGCTTCTTCATGCAAACGTTGCATGGTCAACGCCGCGTGATAAACGCTACGGTCCTTAGAATTACTGATAAATGCCTTTTCTAGTAAAATACGCACATGCAGAATATATACGTGTTGTTATGGTGCTTCAGATATGCGCAATATTTGCTTTTAAAGACCATAGTCTTTCTTGGGGACCTTCGACGCAAAAAATTTGGTCTGTTTGTTTGTTTGTCTGTCTGTACATTTGTCTGTTTGTCCGTTCTTAACGGCACTGGGCACTTGAAACGGCCGACCCTAACGCCTGCGCTCACAAGAGAGATGTTGGACATTCGATTACGGGCGCCGGAGTCTTTTAAAGACGATAGTCTTTCTTGCGGGGACCTCCTACGCAAAACTTTTGGTCTGTCTGTCTGTCTGTCTGTCTGTCTGTCTGTCTGTCTGTCCGTCTGTATGTCTGTACATATGTCTGTTTGTCCACTCTTAACGGCACCGGGTAAACTTAAAACGACCGTCCCCATCCGCAGCGCCCATCAACGTTGTTCAAGCTTCAGCGTTCATACTTGTGCAATTGTCAATTAAAAAGCAATTATTAAGCATGCCTGGGGAACCATAACAACACGTATATATTCTGCATGTGCATCTTTTAGTAGAAAATGCATACATAAGTAATTTTAATGACCGTAACGCTTATCACGCTGCGCTGACCATGCAACGCTTGCACGAGATGGCGAGTGTTTCCAAACGCTTTGCTAACACGAGACGGTGGTGGCCCCTACCCATCGCCTTGCGTTCTACACCTTATCACCTCTGAGACGACCGCGCACACTCGTCTCAGAGCCACGCGCTTCGTTTTCCAAGAAAACTGCCAGATGGCGCTCATGTCTGACGTGTAACGGGACTTGATGCGCTAGTTCGCCTCCACTACACGCTCGGGGCACTCTAACGCAGCGCCTCCAGAATGCTATTCACCGATTTTCTTGCGCACAACATCAAATAAATGTTTTGTTCACCCTCTCCACACGCAAGATTGTCGTCTTTCGACGACATTTGCAGATTAACATGCAGATACGGGGACAACTTTTTAATTGACAATCACACAAGTATGAACTCTGAATCTTGAGCAACATTGGTGGGCGCTGCGGATGGGGTCGGCCATTCGGTGTATCTGCTGGTGCTGTTTATAGTTCCCGGTTCGAGTTAAGGGTGGGCAAACAGACAAATTGACAGACAGACAGACAGACAGACAGACAGACAGACAGACAGACAGACAGACAGACAGACAGACAGACAGACAGACAGACAGACCAAAGTTTTTGTGTAGAAGGTCCCCAAGAAAGACTATCGTCTTTAAAAGCACCGGGGCCTTTTATGCAACCTCCCTCGTCTCCGATAATGGGGGGGTTGGGGGGTGTCCAGCACTTGCTGTTGTTCGACAAGGGAAACGTAGAGTGTGTAAGCTTCAGCAGTGTAGCTCGCGTCCTGGAAGCTTGGCAACAGCGCTCTATTATTTCTTTTATCTTGCACTGCAACGAGCACATCTGCAAACTACTTTCACCAGAGCCCTCCCCAGATGGCACCTTAGTAATTCCAACATGTGATCGAAATTCGTAAAATTGATTGATTGATTGATTGATTGATTGATTGATTGATTGATTGATTCATATGTGGAGTTTAACGTCCCAAAACCACCATATGATTATGAGAGACGCCGTAGTGGAGCGCTCCGGAAATTTCGACCACCTGGGGTTCTTTAACGTGCACTCAAATCCGAGCACATCGGCGCACAACATTTCCACCTCCATCGGAAATGCAGCCGCCGCAGCCGGGATTTGATCCCGCAACCTGCGGGTCCGAAATTCGTAAAAAGACCTGGAGAGAAGTCCTTTAAAGCAGCACAATTGTTTGGACTATGTGGAGTGGCAGCGCTTGTAAAGTAGCCGCTGAGAACTGGAACTTGCTGAAATTCAGCAGACTTTTGAAATATAAGTATTTCGTACGCTGAACATTGAGATATACAGTCCAAATTGGTGGACGTTTTATGCGTTCACCAACACGTATTACTAGGAAAAAATGGTTTTAAATCGACTGTAGGGGAATCAGGAGGAACGGGAAAGTCAGGGATGTTAACTGCAGTCTGGAACGACCGGTATGCTACCTTACACTGGAGATAGGGATGAGAAAGTTTGAAAGATGGAAAAAGGGAGAAAGAGGAAAACATGCACACGCGTTAGGCTCACAAATAATAAATCATAGGTACATGCCATCTGATCCCCAGAAGCCTTTTCAGATTTTCTCTACCTTATTTATAGAAGGATATGTCCATGGGACTGGCGATGTGGAGGATTTATTTTATTTCAATATTTTCATTAATATCAAGCATCGGACAACTCTTGCAAAAGGCATTGGTTTCAATCACATTTCTAGCTGCACAGCAAAGCTAGAAAACGCAAAACATTGTTGTTTTTCTCCAAGCCTTCACATATGAGTATTAGACTTGTCTTCGATCCCCTTCCCCTATACAGAGTGTCGCAGGCAGACACATTCATATGCGCCAGCAGAATTCCTTGTTTTTCATTACAAAGCTTTCTCTTTCTCTCTGTTAACATTTTTCCGTTCTAGTTAGTACCGCTACCGCGGTTGTCGGTCATTGCGTAAAGATAAGTGTAACCGTAACCATCTTCACATCAGTTCACATCAGTTACGTTTAGGAGTAGTTGAGATATTGGATTTCGTGTCCCTGGTAACGCCGCGAGAAGTTTTTGTTGGAGAAACAGGTGAATCCTTCTCTTAGTTTGCTATGTTAACGTGAATCTCTGCTGCCCGTGAACCAGTACTGTTTGTTTGCTTGTCTGTTTTCTTCCAATATACCGGTACTGCGAAGGAAGACTTCTACTTTTTCACCATTACTACACCTCTTCGTTGCCTCTTTTCCTGTAGGTAATTCTTCTCAGAAGATACAGCAGACATAACGAGGCCAATAAAATGTTACAAAAGCTTATCACGGACTTCAAGAAGGAAATTGAATGACGCTATACCAATATTTATTAAATTCATAAATAGTAAATAAACTGTGCGATCGCATTGCTCGTAAGAGTGCCTCTACCCAAGTGTACGCTTTCAAGAATTTTTTTTGTTTTACTAGACGGTATTGCCGCCATCATTCCATCATTTCCATTGTTCACGGCGCTGCGTGTGCTCAGATTGCGCTGAGAAAAAGAAAAGGTTTCCGTCTTGTCAAATTATCAAACCTGTGCGGTGCCCGTTGTCTACTTTGAGAACCAGAAACCAGACAGGAAAAAAAATAAAAAAGTTTCTGTGGAAGGTTTCTGCCAATGAATGTTAGGAAATCGGAGACTTTCTTCCACATCACTGGCGCAACAGTGTAATCTATTGAACTTCTCAGTGCTGAGTCAAGCATTTTCGCCGGTTTCAAACTTTTTTCTTCATTTTATCAGATGCGAACTTATCATGATATCTAGATGAAAAGCTTTGATGGAGATTCGTTCAGCAGAACATGAAATTCTTGGCTTGCGTCGTGTTGTTATTAGGCCCCGAGTTTCCGTACGACGCACCTTCTTCAAAGCGTATGAAAGTGATAATTTGTACCACTGTGATTTTCAATTTGCGTAAAACCACGTAGTTTGTGTTGAGTATACGAATGTGGAGTTCGTGCACGAAACCGGTTTGTCTGCGCCTGCAAGAACAAAGCGCGAGAACTGTCTCACTCTGTGGTAAGTGCCGATGCTCTCGTATGCCGCTTCATAACGGTGAACTTATGATTTCATAAGTGAAGTTTAACGTCCCGAAACCACCGTATGATAATGAGAGATGCCGTAGTGGAGGGCTACGAAAATTTCGACTACCTGGTGTTCTTTTAACGTGCACCCAAATCTGAGCACACGAGCCTACAACATTCTCGCCTCCATCGAGAAAGCCACCGCCGCAGCCGGGATTTGACCCCGCGGCTTGTGGGTCAGCTAACGAGTACCTTAACCACTATACCACTGCGGCGGGGCAACGGCAAACGTAAACACAACGGTAGGGGTAAAAAACAGCTGAAACAACGAAACCTTTTTGCCGTTTCTCGTCTGCACAAGAACATCTAATGCCATCGAGATTAGTTTGCAGCAAACTGTTTTTTCGGCATCCCGATATTCTCAATTGTAACAGCATGGCACACGAAATGAGGTCGGCATCGTCGTTCCTATCAGTCACCACACATTGATGCATACGCTGCGTTTGTGCACGTACGGAATGCGCTTAGCCTTGAACATGGCGGCAATGAACATGGCGGCAATGTGCATGGCGGCAATGTGCATGGCGGCGACTATCTTGCTTAAGATCTATATACTGCTAGCTTTTCTTCGTGTATGCACTTCTGATTAGAAGCCTCTCTATTTTTATTTGCCTGTTACGCCATAGTTCTGTTCAAAACAATGAACTACACGACTACATTGCGCACGTCGACAGAATCGAAAAGGGACATGGCCACACCTAAGCTGCCGCGCTGAGCGGGGGATTAGTGCATTTCAGGGCCTCTAAACCAAACCCAGAAATGCAAAGGGCGAGTGCGTTATTTTCTACTAGCGTGTCTAGACTTTTCAGCCCAAATTGTGACGCCAGCAGACTGTTCATGTGACGTCACTTTAAAATAAACTCTCGATTGTTACATATACGAAGGATATTAGTCCTGAATTACCTCCCACTCTGCTATCTCATGCACCCGCACGTCTGTCCAGCCTTGTCTAACATTGCTGTTGTGCGGGATCAACGGGTTTCGCATCATTCGGCGGGTTTTTGACTGCGCAATCAAAGTTGACAGCTTGCAACCGAAAATCTAGAAATTGTGATAGGCTTATGACGCTTAGTGCCAACGTTCTTCACGTGGTTTTGAAGAAATAAGTTGCGAAGAGGAGAGAGCGCCTGTACGAAGAGTAATGAAAGAGAAACCACTTCATTGTTCTTAAACACGCAGTGGTTTATAGGGGCCCTTCAAGGGATAACTTCTACAGTACTGACGAAATCCCTACTCAATGTCTCGATGTCGCAACATGATTACGAGATGAAAAAAAAACGGATACACTCACCAGTACCCAAGGGGGTGTTCACAATCTCGACCAGTCTACACAACGTACTTCGACTAATAATCAGCTTGGGTAAAACAATTTCATCCTCGAAACGTGGACGTCGTGTGGCTGCTGTGAACGGTGGTATGGACGAGCCGTGTCCTCGTCAATATATATCCTCTGTTTTCGCAGCATAGCTCTCTTATTCCAGAAGCACAGACTACGTGAAAGTCCTAACGGAGCAAGAAAGGCAAAGCAAAGGAGGCTCGGACTTACTCGTGCACGCTGCTCTAAACACGGCCGAAGACAAACGGGCACGCCTACTCATCGGCGAGCATGAAACAGCGGCCCGAAGCCGTCTGCAGACGACAAGAAAGTTTTTGCAGACGCCTGCGAAGAAGGCCGTCAACACGCGAAAGACAGGCAAGGAAACAAGCGGCCGCACTTTCTGGACAGCTAACCCGAGCGCGAGTAACAACCACGAATGGTTCCGTTGACCGCAGGGTCGGGATGAACCAGCAAGCAAGCAAGTGGACAAGTCTGCGTTTGCGGTGTGCCACTGAACGCACAAACGCCTGCTTGGCAATTCTTATCGGAGGCGGACCCGTCGCGAAGACAGTCGATGTCAGACGTGGGGTCTTTTTTCTAAGCTGGTGCCCTCGCGCCCCCTGCTGCTGCTGCACTTCTGTTTTTGTTCAGTTGCCAGATGCTCGCTCATTCGCCTAGCAACACCAAAGCAAGATTGCACGGTTAGCTGCTTCTATTTCCACTTCGAATTTCACAGTAAGAATGTTTTACGGCAAAATGCAAAACAAATGGTGCCACAAATCTGAAACAAAAAGTGTCTTTTTTTTTCAGCCCGAACGTATCACAACTCTGTTTCGAGCGAAGGTGTCTACTATAAATGCTGTACCTTGCAGCCCTGATACTTTGGCAGTAAGGGCTGACTAACTATAGTTGGAGTTCATCAAACTGAAACAACTTTTATAAGGCCTATAAGGCCCCAGCAAAGGCTGAATGGAGCAAGCTTTTCGACTTTTAGTGCTCGTTACCAACTGTAAGCCGTTTTTTGTAAACTTATGTCTGACACACCAACTGAATTTTCTCGCTAAAAGTTATAGCTGCTTTAAATACAACTGAATACGCAAAATTTACCTTCGTCCACAAGAATGTTTTTACTTTTAGGTTTTCGTAGAAGTCTTAAGATAGCCTTTGCTGATGCCCAGCATGAGCTGCAGTAGCGTAACACTATTGTTTTTTTTTTTTTTACTGTTGTCACTGTTGTTCTGCAGTTCATGAAGTGGAACTTGTATCATCGTCACTGCAAGTGTAGGCATGAAGCTGCGACTTTTTGTTAACCACTTAGTGTTCACACGTTACGTCTTGATTGTTTGTGTTTATTTTTTTTTTGAATACGGATAACACTGCAGGCTGTGAAACGATTGGTATATCGCAATAACTTTTTTTTTTTTGGCGAGTCGGTTCATTCTGCGAAAAACTTTTAGCAGCGCGAGAAAGACGAAAGCGAAGATAAAGAAGGAACCGCAACGTCATCGTATCACTGCGGCACTTGCGTTGCTGTGTTCGTTCCTCATTTTCGTCTCATGTTGAAATTCGAACTGCTTCAATTTATCGACACGCGAATGACATCAGTAGATACGCGCGCAGAAATGGAGAAGGTTTTTAGTTCGTCCGCGATGCCGAAACGGAACACCGGCTTGCATGTTTACGTCTCCAGGTTTACTTGCCCACGTATATTCGGTGACTTGAAACGACGCGTTAAATATACCACCACTTCGGCGAAGATGGCATGGCTGAGCGATGTCGGACACGCATAGAAGTTCGACAGCACTATCATTCACGCATTCGACAGCACTATCCAAATATCATGCAATATATTCATTTTAAACAAATTAATACATTCTCGCCGGAAGCTAGGCGCAGACAGCGTCAAAACGACCGACGGGTCGTTCTATTCGGGTTGGAATGCACCTGTAAAAAATTCGGAAAATTTGCGCTTAATCGCTCAAAGCTTGGCACAGTGAAGCACAGACTCGTCGCCGCTCGTACTTCCCGTCGACCGACATGTCTAGCTTCATAGCGAGCCGCTTCGTGATCGGAAGTATGGACTTTCTTGGGATCTATGTCTGTTTCGGTCCAATAGGACGCTCTCAGGCTGTTCTCTGCAGGGCGGAGGTTGCGCGCAATGTGTCCCTCGGCGGGCGTCGCTTAGCTACCATGCATGCGCTGCTAGGTCACGTGGTGTGCTATGTGGTCGCGATGCTTCCAGCCTCTTCCTTTTTACCTTAATTTCTCTCTCTTTGCCTCTATGGCTTTAAACTGCCGCGGGACGCTACGTGCAGAGTCTCCATCTGTCGCTATGCACGCGCAACATCCTGCGAAAATCACGATATTGAATAAGGTCACGCCAGCTGTGCTCTTTGCACCTGATTGGTTTGTAAACTGGAACGGGACATTACACGCGGCATCTCCATCGCAGAACGCGTGTTGTCCTTGGCGGTCGCTAGGGGACGCTGTGACGAGTTTTTTTCTATAGTAGTATCGTTTTTATGGTTTGACTGACAGCTTCACTGATTGATTGATTTGTCGGGATTAACGTCCGAAAACCACCATATGATTATTAGAGACGCCGTAGTGGAGGGCTCCGGAAATTTCGACCGCTTGAAGTTCTTTAGAGTGCACCCAAATCTGAGCCCACGGGCCTACAGCATTTTGCCCTCCATCGAAAATGCAGCCGCCGCAGCCGGGATATGACAGCTTCACTGCCATAATATTTTCGCTTTTGTTCTGCTTTTCAACGCGCTACGCACGCATGACTTCGACGTGATCTTTTTAAAGTTTTACGACATCGCGTGGCATACAGATCGCGTTGGCGCCACTTGACATATTAGGCACAAAATGGGAAACAGTTTATTCTATTTCATTGTGTTTTACTTCTATCTAATGGCGCACCAACAGTCAGTGCATTTCGTTTGGTCTAGTTTCGTCGCGCACAAGCGCAATGACATGATTGACATGTGAGGTTTAACGTCCTAAAACTACCATATGATTATGAGAGACGACGTAGTGGAGGGCTCCGGAAATTTAGATCACCTGGATAACGTGCGTCCAAATCTGAGCACACAGGCCTACAACATTTCCACCTCCATCGGAAATGCAGCCGCCGCAGCCGGGATTCGATCCCACGACCTGCGGGTCAGCAGGCGAGTACGTTTGCCACTAGACCACCACGGCGGGGCAGCGCAATGACATGAACTGCATTACTTTGTCCAATCGCACGTAATAAACAGTCTTTATCTCAAATTGACCTGTAATATTTTGACGTAAAGCAAAGATCAATAGCAAAAAAAGCGGAAAAGAACAGAAAATACAGTGTTACGTTGTTCCGATCAAACACTTACGACCGAAACTACTCATCAATACTGCCTTACGCAAAATAGATCTTGTGCAAGTTTTCCTAGCGTTTTCTTTTTTTTTTTTTACTGTACAAGTGCCTGTTCAAACTTTGTCCTATTATATACGTTCTCTTACGTACTTGAAGTTTTCTTCATATATATACAAGACTTCGATGCTCAAAAGGTGTGCTCATCGTGACACGTTGTCCATTTTCTTTGCACCCCAAAAGGCAACACCGATAATCTTTTAATGATAATCATTCTATAGCATTGTTTATATATGAGTTTATCAAAGTAGTTTTATTTCGTGAGATAAACTTTTACCAATAGCGCACTCCTTCAATTTCTGCAGAATTTTTTGTGTTAAAAAATGAAAGAAAGAGTCTCATTCACCTCTTCTTATGGTTGTTTCACGAAAATAATGAGAAATACAGCCAGTTTCGAATTCCTTTTTTTTAATCTTTGTGGTAGAAACTAAAATCGATATGCAATTACTGCAAGGTTGCGCCATGATAGACGAAGTAACGGGTGGAGGGAACATCGTGCGCAAGCGAGCACTTGTCTGTATTACCTCGCGAGAAATTTCGCTCCTCTGTGCTTTCTCTATAAACAAGACGCCTACGAAAGCTTGCACCGAAAAGGTTTGCGCCATCATTCGGTAAGCAATTCACGAAAGTAAAACTCCGCGTTCTCACAAAAAGAAAAAAAAAGAGAACAGGCCAGGCCAGCGCGGGATGCGCAGCCCTCTCAAAGCGAAAGCTGGAAGAGCAGCCTTTCAGAGCCTTTTTTTTTCTTTTTTAAACAATTTTACGTAACTATCACGCATACGTGCAGGGTACCCATTACATTAATCAATAGGCAGGCATTCACTTGGCCATCCTTCGTCATTCAGAGAAGCGTGGTACCTGCTACACACTTGCTAGGAACTTTGAGCAATTGTTTTTGTGCTGTGCATGACCACGATGAAGAATTATGGCGGAAGCTTTTGTAATCCCCACAATCCCCCACACAGGGTATGCGCCACAGCTAATATGTGAACAAGATCGAGCTTTTATAAATGATTGAAGCATTTAACGACCCACTCTTTGCGCAATTCGCATTATGAGACGCCTGATTGTTCCTTTGCTGTTCAAAAACATTTTTTATTACTCATATCAACGCTATTGGTTTCCCGACTTCAAGCCTGCCTAAGGCCAGTTTGCGAAAGAATTCCAAGCACCAGCGTGGCTCAGATATGCAAAGCAATAAAAAAAACAGTGTGATACAGTGATAGAATAATGGGCTGACACGCTGAATGCCCGGGCTCCAGTCCCATTGTGTCCTTGGTGTGTTTTATTTACTGAGGTTTTCTTTTTTGTGTGCGATAGTGGTTACGAACACCGGTAGCAGTGGTGGCGAACAACTACGGTGCGCACGTAAACTGTGTTGTGATCTCGTAACAGCTTTTATCGTAAAACGAGCATGTATATGTTGTTGGAACGTATGTGGTGCAATGCGCGAATTAAGACGAATAAATATACGCGAAGAATCGCTTACTACGTATGTCACTAATGTTTTAAACCTCATGTTTCTGTACACTGGAATTTCACATTTATTCCGCGCTAGTTCCCCAAAATCTCGTTCTTGCTAGCGTGAATAGTGAGTCGATTATTCACTTCTGAAGAAAAGATGCGCAGTTGAACGCCGCAGCAACAATGTTAAGGAGCGGGCTTGCCTGTTGTCGCGTTACGTCATCGTGTGATTTCTCGCACGTATCACACACACATTCACGAGCAACAATGTAACTTAGGTGCCACAGGTTTATTGCGCGCTATTCAGCGTGAATTCATTTCGGCACTGCAAAAACGCTTTGTTGCGTAACTAACCGGACGGTCAAGTTGAAGCGAGCGTATGCATGTTCGCCCTGCGGAACATCGTAAGGAAAACAGCTGAACGAGATACTCCACGAGCTAAGCCGTTTACGCCTTTTCGCAACACCAATAGCGCCTGGGAAATGGTTTATCACGCGCCATCTGATCCTCTTAATAGCATAAGCTCATTACGTCACTTGGTTCTTTTTTTGTTCTGCTTTTAATTAATGCCCATACTTATGGATAACTTAAGATTGTACCCGTAATAAAAAAAGGGATGGAAACGCAACAAAATTTGTTTGCAATACTGCAAGTTTTTACTGAGACCATAGCAGGTGGGCACTCTGTACCGATGCTATGATTGCTCGTCATAGTAAAAAACTGTAGCACAGAACATAAAAGCGACATCAACCTGGAACTTTGTACATTAGCTATATTTACACAACCTAATAAACAAAATACAAGTGCAAACAAAATGGCAAGTTTAACAATATGGCCGCTTACATGGCTGTTTACAGAACATACCAGTAGTACATACTGGTTTCATTAGCATTGTCATTGAGTAATTAAAGAAGCTAAGAATTGTTTTCAATTTCTAACTCAATATGGAAGTAAACAAAAAAAACAAGAATATATCCAACCTTCGGAGCACTACATTTTTACAAACCGGGGTATTTATAGAGAGAGAACAATCTAGAATTGTTGAAATGTAAACAAAAAATAAAATCGGTCATCTTATCAAACTTTTATCACAAGTGATAATAATGAAAGGACACTTAAAAGACGAATGACGCAAAAATCGATATGTTTACATCATTTCTTCTGAAACGCCTACCACAAGCTGGTGCCTACAGATCAGTAACTCGGTCATGCAAATGCCTGTGCGCAAGCGCCATGTTTCAACAAGTCGGTGCATTTTCGGCCTTCTCTCGAGCAATGGTATATGGCTACAAAGCTGTGACGAAGACGTACTTTTGTTGAGAACAAGGTTAATAATTCCTGGAATTTTACGAGCCAAAACCACGATCCCATTACGAAGCATGCCGTACGGGAGTATTTCGTACTCATTTTTAACAACCAAAGTTGTTGAATTAAAAGTGAACCTAAACGAGGGTATACGTAATTGTTTCTGCATTACGCCAATCGAAATTCACGCACACCCACAGGGAATCGTACCCTTGTCATCTACTAGTTCAGCAGCGGAACACCACACTCGCTGAGATTACACGGTGTGTTGCTGTGAAACCATGGGCCCATACTTCCCTACACCTTCACGAAACCCTTCTATGTTATTAGACCCTGATATTCCTGTTGCGCAAACTAATTAGAAAAATTCAAATCAAATCAAACATGTTAATATTTTCGTCCATCGATAAAGCGAAAAAAGGTGGCAAGAGAAAAAGCTGCTTCGTCGCAGCTTGACAGAGCTCCTGCCCCCTGTACACATGCAACATACAGCAAAAATACACAAACATAAATTAAACACAGAATGAACCATTCATTTTTAATTTACACTTCAGTGGCCTCGCAGAACATCTGTGTGACACAATATGAAATAAAGGAATAAAACAAGCAGTACGAACAATAAATAAGAACAGTGCTGAAACTAAACCACGACATGTAATCACTTATTACTATAGGTTATTATACACCAGATTTGGGTGCACATTAAAGAACCCCAGGTGCTCGAAATCTTCAGAACCCTCTACTACGGCATCTCTTATAATCATATGGCGGTTTTGGGATGTTAAGCCCCACGTATCAAAGAATGAATCAAGTTCTAATACACCATTTTGCGACATTAGCGTTTGCGTTGAGACACAGTTTAGTAAACAAGGATATTTTTTATGTGTAGAGTTTTTTTATGACACGTAGATATCTAAGATTTATTGTTATGTTAGTGTTCACATACCTATGTTTCGTGCATGGTATGCGTTTAATGTAACTTCCGCATTTAAACGCGTTTTTCTTGCACCTATGCTAGCCATCAACAAGAGACGAGACGAATGCCTCGAAAATGTCCAATTACGTGGCACTTACAAACAACTTTCTTAATACGCATTTAGCCCTCATTATCAAGGCTAATGCAGACTGGTCACACCTGCATTGTCGCGGGTAATGCGGGCACAAACAGAAACAGTTCATGCAGTGATTGGACGCCTCACATCGTCCTGTCTGAAGCGCTGTTTCATTCTGTTCCAGTGGTTTCTTTGATACGTAGAATCGAGATCCTCCCGTGTCCTGGAATCCCGGTTTCATGCCCAACTTCGTGCGTTGGTAATGTGCCCTTCTCTCATGTCATTGTTTGCTACATTTGCACAGTAAACAATCTTCAATGCACGAATGATACAATAAGAGCAACAGAAACATCGCGCTTTTACTTTCCATTATGAAAATACTTATCTTACGCCCCGAATAGAAGAATCGTTCTACATCTGTTGCGCATTGCGGTTAATGAAAGTTTGCGCTCGCTAATGGGTCCTCTGAGCTATTAATTTTGATACGTTTTCCCACCCTCCCCCAATTGCTCTTTCAACACGATGCCCGCAAATCTGATCTGTGCAAGTGCTCACGCACCGTGTAAACCATAAATGAAGGCCGCTTAAACATTTCCCAGTACACCAACCACAACCTTTAATTTAATTCTGTCATTCCTCCTCGCGATATCTGCAATAATACGCAGGATGAGTCGAAGGCGTCTTCTGAAGTATCGAGAATAGAAACGCATTTTTTTTCCTTCTCCTTTTTACAGGCTATTAGTGCTAATGTCTGCGCTATAGTACCATTACTTTTCCGGTGGTTTCTTTTCGCCATCCTCTCCTCACGTACGCACCCAATTCTTTCGTCAGAGCAAAGCTCTTTTTTTCTTTTTCGGGGCATTTCGCATTCCCGTCGGACGTTAATCTGCGGGCTCTGGGTCCCGGTCACGGCTGGACGTGCCCGCGTGTGACGCGAAGCCTCGACACACAGACGCATGCGCACCCACACCGAGCACACTTCCACGGTCTGTCGGCGGGAAGATAACGAGCTCCGGAGAGGCCCCGCGAGGTTCTTTGAGGAACGCGGAAAAATATACGCGAAAAATAAACGGGCACACGACAGTCGAGAGCGCCGAGTGTCTCCGGCGGCGAAAAATGGGTTTCAGAAAGGACCCAATCCGCAATTAAAAGGAAACAAGGACGGAGAGGAGCGCGAAGAAAGGAAACGTCTCTCCGCGTCATGAATCAGACGACGGTCGCTCGTTGGGGGCAAGTAGGGAAAAGGGGTTGTCGGCGTACACGGTTATAGAGCTTAAATATGGTCTTGGTTGCACGGCGGCTGTGGAAGCAGAGAATCTCAACAAACAATGCGCCCCGCGTGACTCAATGTCAGCGCTTTTGCACTGCAAGGCCTCCTTTCAGAACATACAGAAGGAGCCCGTAATCGGCGTCGCCTTCATCTTGCTGCGAAGGCGACGTATGTGCTGACGGGCAGCGCAAACAAGCGACGTTGATTGATTGATTGATTTGTGGGGTTTAACGTCCCAAAACCACCATATGATTATGAGAGACGCCGTAGTGGAGGGCTCCGGAAATTTCGACCACCTGGGGTTTTTAACATGCACGCAAATCTAAGCACACGGGCCTACAAAAACAAGCGACGTTGCTACCCCACCCCCGAAGAACTTTCCTATCGAAGGGTTAAAGAAACCGCAACTTGAATTATTCACACTCAGTGATCACAAGCAGGACGACGTAAAGTTCAGTTGGGTCGGCGTGTGTGTGGTTGCACCCTTCGAAACTGTGGTCACGCTGATAATAAAGCATTGTACCACCATAATTTACGTGCGCCCAAAATTACAATTCTGAGTAAGTGCATGATGAACCTCTTTGGTTATTTTTAGTTGCTTTGTTGATTGTCAAGACTTATTATGGGTGGCGTCCGTAGTACGAAGCAGTGTCGCGTACGGTATATGGAGACTCACCGCTTGCGATGGTATCGCCAGGAATGATCCCCGATGCACGCCCCACAGTGGCGACAGTCACACAGGCGAGTGGAACGCGTGCCCGTACGAGTAGAACGCGAGCGTGTGACGCGAGTGCCGCTGAAGGCTACCATCTTCCACAAACGGTGACATCCCCATACGCGTACTATTGGCGTCAAATGAAACCCGGAGAGTGGCAAAACATTCGCCGTGGCATTGTGCGTGTAGTACAAGCGCGCGTACGCGCACAGTTGCCAAACGGCATGCGCGCGCTTGCCACTGGTGATGACCAAGGCGCGCAATGTACTATCGCGAACGTTTGGCACTGGCCGATAGTAAAGTGCCTGGCGGTTAAAGCGAGATAAAAGGAGCGCGTGGATTCTGGCAGTGAAGGCGAAAGCACTTATGACACATAATAACTGCATCTGGTCGACAAGTGTTCTGTCTATGGTTCCAGGTGGAGTTGGCAAAGTGCCTGGCGGTTAAAGCGAGATAAAAGGAGCGCGTGGATTCTGGCAGTGAAGGGGAAAGCACTTATGACACATAATAACTGCATCTGGTCGACAAGTGTTCTGTCTATGGTTCCAGGTGGAGTTGGTGAAGTGCCTGGCGGTTAAAGCAAGATAAAAGGAGCGCGTGGATTCTGGCAGTGAAGGCGAAAGCACTTATGACACATAATAACTGCATCTGGTCGACAAGTGTTCTGTCTACGGTTCCAGGTGGAGTTGGCGAAGTGCCTGGCGGTTAAAGCGAGATAAAAGGAGCGCGTGGATTCTGGCAGTGAAGGCGAAAGCACTTATGACACGTAACGACTGCATCTGGTCGACAAGCGTTCAGTCTATGGTTCCAGGTGGAGTTGGCCAAGCGCTGCGTGCCGCGGCTTTAAAACACTGTGCTCACGCACCGCGACGTGCGAAGCGGCTGCAGCTTATGGGCGTGCGTTACGAAGAACTGCAGCGATCCGCCTGATCCACGATGAGAACCTCGGAGTGAACGACTGTTCACCGGACGCAGTCACCATGTGTCACGATTAGTGTAGCCCTCACCATCACCCTCAGTGCGAGCAACCGTGCGTTCCAGGTATTGCGCATCGTTTGCTGTTTCAATCGGCCACTTTGTTCCATAGAGTTTCCTACATTATTGGAGCACTGGTGCTGGTGTCTATGGGGGAAGCAATGCATGGTACTTCAGCCATATGGAAGTGATGGGTAGTACACGGATTTGTCTGAGCTTCGTTTTTTTTTGTTCCGTTTGGCTCCCCGTCGTCTCCAGCGGTTTTGTCGCAAAGCGAAGTTCTGCAAAGGTTTAGCAGTCCAACTTTGTCACCTTGACCTGCTATCTGAACCCCGGTAGCTGAACTATCGCTGCCATACAGTTGCTCTACTAAATATAGCAGGACACTCGATGCCTTATGCTTCATTCGAAGTGTTATCTCGAACTGCACTTTAATTCACACTGGATCTGGTGACACTGCAGCACTGGCAAAGGGACTGTTCTTGTCTAAGCAGCACATGTCACATTACGCGGTGCTCTGTGTGTGTGTGTGTGTGTGTGTGTGTGTGTGTGTGTGTGTGCGTGTGCGCGTGCGCGCGTGTGCGCGCGTGTGCGTGCGTGTGTGTGTGTGTGTGTGTGTGTGTGTGTCACTCTCTTCCTAGTGTATATAAATGACATTGTTAAATCAATAGACACATCACAACTCCACATAAGGCTTTTTTCAGATGACTGCATACTTTATAAAACGATTACTGCTCCGAATGACCAGAAATGCCTGCAATCGAACCTTTGTGCCATTTTTAAGTGGTGTGAAAATTGGTCAATGAAATTAAATAGCGATAAATCAGTTGTCATGCATATAACAAATAAGAAACACCGTTTTAATTATACGTATTCTCTCAACAACTGTCCATTGACTGAGGTTAACGAATACAAATATTTGGGCGTCACAGTTACAAGCCACCTAACATGGTCAAGCCACATTAATAAAACATGCTCATCTGCTTCTAGAAAGCTTGGTTTTTTGAGACACAAATTAAAAACAGCGCCCTCAGAAATCAAAATGTTGGCCTACAATAATTTTATAAGACCAAAGTTAGATTATGCTAGTGTCATTTGGGACCCACATATAAACAAAGATGTTAAGAAGCTCGAGATGGTGCAGCGAAAGGCGGTTCGCTTTATCTTTAATGCCTACCACAGAAATGACTCGCCAACAACGATCATGGCCATTAATGATATCCCTACTTTACAATACCGAAGGGCTGTTGCCCGGCTGAAATTTCTACACTCACTTTATTTCCGTAAATTTAACATTTGTCCAGAAACTTATATAAGAAATCGAATCTCAAGACAAACTCGACATACTCACAGCTACACTCTTGAACCTTACTTCGCACGTACTAATATTTTCATGAACTCGTTCTTTCCTCGGACGATCAATGATTGGAACGCGTTACCTTTTGAAGCAATCTGTGATAATGAAAATCCTGACTTCGATAACTATGTATCTTTCCGTTTTTAACCGTACAACTCAAGATCTCGGACTGTCTCACGTTGTATTTGATTTGCATTCTCCGGTAGCAATTTGCAATTTCTTGCTGCCATTTAACTTTGTTCGAATGTTATCATGTGTTCTACTGCCTAACATGTTTTTATTGCTTGAACTATTTTTTATTTAGGTTACATTGTGAATCACTTTTTATTTTGCCTCCCTGCTTGGTCGTTCGACCGCAGTATTCTGTAAATAAATAAATAAATAAATAAAAATAAATATGTGAAGTTTTAACGTCCCAGAACCACCATATGGTTGAGAGACGCCGTAGTGGAGGGCTCTGAAAATTTCAACCACTTGGGGTTCTTTAACGTGCATCTTAATCTGAGCACACGGGCCTACAGCATTTTCGCCTCCATCGAAAATTCAGCCGCCGCGATCTGCGGGTCAGCAGCTGAGTACCTTAGCCACTACACCACCACGACGGGGAAGATACAGCTTTAGCAACCCAACGTTCTTCCTCTTCAAAGGGGGGTGCACGCAATGTCTCAACCAATGGGCGTACACTCAAAACTGACGTCGTGAGTCATGTGGGCGCTGTGACTACACCTCTGAAAAACGCTGCCAAGAACATTAGCGGTACTACTTCTTCAGCCGTGCAGACGATTGACGGCTATGGTCGTATGGGCGGAACCTGTCAACACTTCTGAACTTATAGTAACACTAATCATATCTAGACTTTAATGGGCCAAAACCAGGACGTAATTATGAGGCATGCCGTAGGGGAGGGCTCTGGAAACTCATCTGGCGTTCTTTAGCATGCACTGACATGGCACAGCACACGCTTCTCCAGCACTTCGTGTCCACTGAAATGCGATTGCCACTGCCGGTATCGAACCCGCGACCTTAGGGTCAGCAACCAAGCAATAATCACCAGGGCGGATGACGAGGAGCGAAGCATGGCAAGCGAATGTGATGACGTAAACGGAGCCCTTTAGAGCTTTCGCGTTCTACTTCAAAAGGCGTCTTTCAAAGTATCTTATTTATTCGGATGCTTGCTCGTGTGAGTGAATTCAGACATGACTCCTCTTTGACTTAATCGTTCATGTGACTTCACGGAAAAATTGCAGTGACCAATACATACGCGACATTGCGAATGACGAACATTCTAACGAGATTTTAAAAAAATATATACTTTTCTGGCAGTGGTAAGAGAAATTGTATGAATCATCTATGGGTATCCCGCGAACAAGACCAATATCATGGACTTCTATAGATTAGGCCAACACGTGACAGCAACAGAAAACGTGAAAATAAGTCTATGTAATGATTATAACATTATTGTTCTTTCCAAAGGTCATTCGTTCTATTTATTGAGTCTGCCGTTAAGCACCTGTTTCGTAGGATAATGGCCTCCAAGGATGCTGTATAACACATTGTCATCTTAGATGGGAAGCACTGTTTATCTCGAAGGCTCCTCATCCTCGCAGCTCAGCAGCCATGCCTTTGTAGTGGAAGAGCGCGCGGTGAAGGCACTCATATATAAATGGAGCTAGGGGAGCACATGTGAAACACAAAGCGCGACGGCTGTCTCTCGACCCTCCGCGGAATGCCTTTGTCAGGATACGGCTGCTGTCGCATAAAGTCCCGCATGTAGTTTGAGTGACGTATGTGGTGTCGATATGCCGTGGCACCGGCATTTGGTGTTACGACAACCAACTTCTCGTTTCCAAGAAAGTAGATTTTTTTCTAAACGCATTCGGCATAAAGATAAGATGACCGAACTATAAACGTCAGGCCTACGCGGAAGGCGCAGCACAGTCACAGCGAAAGCTAGAAGAGCGGCCTTTCAGAATCTTTTCAGAACACTAATTGGGTTACTACTGCAACCACACTTGCCTGATACCCGCCTAGGGCATTAATAACAAATCTTTTGGGTTGTAGGTCGGCATTCGCTATGCTATTGTTCGTCATTCTTCTGAGAAGCGTGGTATCAGCTGAACACTTGCAAGGAATATTGTGCCGATTGTCCATGCAGTGACTGACGACGATCGAGAATTAAGGCTGAAGTGGGTATGCGCCACAGTTAATGGGGGAACAAGAACCAGCTTTTTTAATGGGTTCGAGCGTGGGACGGCCCACTCGTTACGCTATTCGCACTGTGCGACGACTGGTTGTTCTTTCGCTGTTTTAAAACGCTTTATATGTCGTATTAACGCGATTGCTTTCCCAACATCAAGCCTGCCTAGGGTAAGTTTTCCAACAAGTCACAAGCACCGGCGCAGCTCAATAGCAGAATCAATGGCCAAGCGAACCCAGGTTCGAGCCCAACTGTGTCATTGATGCTAGGTTTTTTATATAGGGGCGAAGCTCCTTAAAGCGGCACCCGTTCATCCCTCGTAGTAGTCGTAGTAGTGTGTAACCAGTCTTACGTTTTGACCTCCAAGGTGGTGCCAGTGGGAGATTTATCCTGTGCGTTGTTGAACAATAAAAAATTCGCAGCGTGCGCGTTAACTAAAAGCCGAATTCTCCCGTCTCTCATTCCCCATTAGCAGCCATTGGCATGTACATTGAGCACTATCTGACAAGAAATGGTTGCTACGTTATACTCGCTGGGCGTAACCTCCTTGGTTTTAGAAAGGTTTAGTGAGCGTTGGGCCGCAGCGCCATAAATACGGTAAACTAGTATATACCATGAACTCGAGGTGGTTAAAGGTGGGAAGTAAACACGAAGCGCAAGCCTTAAGAAAGTGTGCGTGTGCCACCTCTCGTTTAGCCCTTGGAATGTCTACTGGATGGCGGTGCTTCTATATGGGGAATATAGGATGAAAAGATGCGAGATGGTGGTACTCGGAGTGTTGAATAGATGGACGAACGGACACGCAGACAGATGCATGGACGGACGCACGGATGGCTGTACGGACGGATGGACGCATGGACGGACGCAGGGGCGGATGCGTGGACGAACGCGGGGATGGACGCACAGATGGACGTGCGCACGCACGAACAGACGCACGCACGGAAGGGCGATGGACGCACGGACGGTCACACAGATAGACGCATGGACGCATGGATGGACGAAAGCAAGAACGAATGAACTTACTGATGCTTCGCCCCACCCTCCATCATTCACTCCGTGGATATGCTGCCATTTTTTTTTTCTACTTTTACGCGATGTGGTTACGGACCGGCGGTGGCGGCGGCAGACAACTGCGCGTGACCCGAGTTGGGATCTCATACTAGCTTTTGCTGTAAAATCACAGGACCAGATTCATCCTGCAAAAGAATAGCCCACCCGATCAGTTTAAAAAAATCACAGGATATTCATGGAGTGAATGATGATGAGTGGGTCGAAGAACCCGTCAGCCTGTCCTTGCGTCAATCCATGCATCCGTCCGTTCGTACGTCTGCGCGTCCATCCATCCGTCCGTCTGCTAGTCTGTCTGTCCATCCGTCCGTGTGTCCATCAAGTGAACACTCCAAGCACCACAATCTCCCATCTCGCCACCCCTGTGGCACACACCTGCTCTAGAGCGAGTATGTGCTGCCAATGGCTACATACATACATACATACATACATACATACATACATACATACATACATACATACATACATACATACATACATACATACATACATACATACATACATACATACGTACATACATACATACATACATACATACATACATACATACATGCATGCATGCATGCATACATACATACATACATACATACATACATACATACATACATACATACATACATACATACATACATACATACATACATACATACATACGGAGGATTGATTGATTGATTAATATGAGGGGTTTAACGTCCCAAAACCACCCTATATATGATTATGAGAGACGCAATCTGAGCACACGGGCCTACAACATTTCCGCCTGCATATACATACGGAGGAGAAACCGACACACGCCATAAGGAGCTTCGCCCCTAAAAAATACTTTTTCAGCTAACGTCACTAATAAATTTGTGTTTGTACGCTCTGCACATCACATTTTGCAGCTAGTTTCTGTAATGAAATTTTACATAACTAAAAAAATAGCTTCCTATGTTTACACGTGATTGGGTTTTCCTTCGTAATGCCCATAATCTACCGGAAAAAAGCAACGCATCCGAGTCTTCGAGCGTGCAAATTGACAACCGACCCACTTAGGCAGCTTGCCGAACCACTTTCGTTTCCGCATTCGTCTTGGCCAGGTTGCAACGCCCGTGCCACAATTTGCATTTAAAGAGGAGCTTGTTAGAGTGGATTCTTTTCACGTACTACGTCTTACCGAAGCCGAACGAACCAGGAAGGCTTCGATTAGCCACGCACATTTTATTACATTGCCTCCCAGACATGAACGCGAATCGGGTTATCGTTCCCTTGCACTGCGGGCCGCCGAGGGAACGCATGCCACCAATGTTCGCTACATTGTTTTATGCGAAATGTTCGTACTTGTTTGTAAATGTTAACTGGAAGCAACAGCAGCACGCATGACACACCGTGTCTATAAGTGCGTGGTGGTAAAACATATATGCGTAGTTTGAGCCTGCATTACTCTTTTTTTTTTACACCGTGGCTATGGAAGCACAAGTTGTTGGACACCTTCACTGGATGCGTATACTTCTGTTTCCCGGTGTTTTTAACTTTTTTCCAACAGAACAAGTGGCAGAGCCACTTCAGTTAATTAGGCACAGTGCCGGAAGACGCATCGGACTAACATTTTCTTTTTCTAGACTCATTGAAAAAAAAAAGAGTTGATTAGAATGAAAATGAGACTATCGAGAAATAAATAAAAGGGAGCCTAGGAAACGAATATTAGGTAGAAAAAAACTTTGGCAGGACCCATTTCTCGGTGAATGTCGACGTTGATATTGTTAGCATTGAAGAAAAGTCCCGCTAAGTCAGATTGACAAATTCTGGATTCCTGTGTAGCAGACTTGGTCAATTTTCGTCTACCAACGTCGACTTCAGATCTCTGCAGCATCTTTGACGGGATGTTGTTACTTGTAGCACTGGATGCTGTCCACAAGTGATTTCTCGTGTCCTTGTCTCGTTTCGCGCTACAAGAAAGCTGTTCATATGAGTCTGCAACAAGCCCACCTTACAACCCTCGTTCACTTCCCGGCACTCCATGTTCCTCGCTATACGAGCGCTGTGGTATAAATTGTGTCTCATCCCTTCCAAGAACCCCAGGTGGTCGAAATTTCCGGAGCCCTCCACTACGGCGTCTCTCATAATCAAATAGTGGTTTCGGGACGTTAAACCTCACAAATCAATCAAATCACTTCCATCTCTGTGTTAGACTGCTTTGGCCCGTTCAATACGAGATTCACATTTTGTCCTGCACCCGTGCGGCAAGCCAACTGAGCCGAAACGCCTTTTATTGGCATGCATTCAACGACGAGTGGCTCATCTATGCCACCTGCGGTGCGCGGGACTTCAGCACACTATATATAGAGCGATTTCAAAGCACACCAGGCAGCGTGAATGACAAATGTGGATATACGTACTGCGTCCCAGGTCTCTTCTGAACTTTATGAGGAAAACACACAACACAATTTTGGTTAAAGTAAATTAATTCCATGAAGCCGCCTGAAGAATTAATAAAATAATTCTAGCCTCGTGTTTTACCCGTGTAGTGGCAGAAGGCTGTTTTGAATGGCGACGCACATTCTTCTAGGGTATTGCTCACAATTCACACACATCTATCGTCATATGCAAAGTTGAGCGTTTCGAATGGCCCAAGTTTATTTCTGAGTTGCGCAAAGCAGCTATTAAAATGAAATGATATGTTTCATGCGCATACATACCCAAAAGGTGTTAAGTGTCTAAATTATTCTGATCGCATTCAAGGTCACTACGAAAATACATAGCCAGGTTGCTATGGACCGGGCTTATGATCCTGTCCAGGGTGCGTACTTACTACGGCCTAACGGGTGCGCCTCTTTAGCTTTTTTTATCGCGTAGGTCGGACAAATCTGGTAGTTTTGTACTAAAGCACCTTCAAGGTACCTAGCTGTTTTCAACATTATTCGCGAGAAAAAACGTCGAGTATAAGCACGCGGACTGCCTAGTTACTTCTTTCGCGGAAAATTGTGGGGCTCCTCCGTGCGCTCAACGCTGCAGCTTTATACATCCCTCTTTCTCGGACTTCTCCGGAAGAGCCTTCCTGCCCTGTCCAACACGTGCAAGACTAACATTCGCGCACTATAGAGCGTACAAGCCCAAGCACTTCAGACATGTCTTGGCCCTCAAAGATGCTCATCGACAATTGTACCTATCGCTATCGCAGCCGGCCACGACGTATATTATTGTCGAGACGCTGCGAGCGCACATTAAGAATTTATCACGATTTCTGTCACATCATTTAGCGTGTTTGTCAGCGCTGAGGCCCCAAGCTTCGTTCTGCAGTATTGCGGCGAAACATCATGAGGTGTTACGCCTTGGCTTCAAACCTAGCTGCGATGCGTCCGGCATATGCGTTGTAGAGTCTTCGTCAATCTGACGAGCGCTTATCGGTTCCTGGAATCGTAAAGAAAGCACGCATGTTACCGCTAGCCCTGAAGCGGTTGGCTTTGCGTTTGTTGGGAAAAACGCACTTTGACCACGTACATGTTTACACCAATGGCTCCACTAATTCCAACAACTCTACAGCAGCAGTGGTTATTGAATATGGTAATGTATCGCTACAATACAAATTCTCTCACATCACGACGTCAACAGCAGCGGAACTCGTGGCGCTTCAAGGGGTGGTCAAGCACATTCTCCAAAAGCAACCTAATCAATGGGCCATCTTTTGTGACTCGAGGTCAGCTTTACAGACACTACGGTTTGCTTTACGCCACGGATCGCGCGAACAATCAGTTTATCAGATAAGGCACGACCACCACCAAGCGCTCAAGGAATGACACGATATTGTATTTCAATGGTTGTCGGGTCATTTTAAAATTGTCGATGATGACCAGACGGATGAGGCTGCTCGATCGGCTCATGACCAAGACCTGAACGCCCATACCGCTCTTGAGAACAGATGCAGCGCGGTGACTACAATCACTTGCTCGCCGTATCACGCTCCGACAATGGAATACGCGCGCCTGTATTTGATCGACCCAAACTTGAAACTTCGTTTGCCATCCGGGCTCCCACGACGTGCTGAAACTTTTGTGTGTCGCATGAGGTTAAGCGTGGCATTTACGAATGCGTATTCGTGTCTCATTGGAATGGCCAGCAGCGCGGCATGAAAAATTTGCGCCTGCGAAGAGACACTTGAGCACATTCTGTGTCACTGCCCGTCATACCAACTTCACAGGCGGTTGTGAAAGAACAGTTTAAGACTGCTGAGTGTTCTTAAGCTTTTTTTTCATCTCTTCTTACTCTTCTTCTTTTCTCTCTATCTCTTTCTTTTCTATTGTTCCCCTTTCCCCCACCTCAAGTGTAGGGTAGCCAAATGAGCAAAGCTTGGTTAACTTCCCTGCCTTTCCTCTCTCTCTCTCCCACAAGCCTATAATCAGTCTGGTTGTGTTGCGGCGTAGCACGTCCAGGTTTACACGGCTGGCGAAGATTTTCATGTTCATGACTGTCGCAACTGTTGAATTTATACATTAGAAATATCTTTGATATTTAACGAATAGAAAGGCGCTTTATTCGATTACTCGACGCGATACTATATGAAAGAATGTGCTCCAGCTATCACACTAATGGTGCAATTATCAAGATCTCTACAGGTACACTTATTGCTAGAAATGGGTCTGTGTTGGAGCATCCCGCAATTAGAATCTTGAGGAAATCAAAACTACAGTCTGCAAATGAACAGAAACATCCACTAACCAAAGCCTAATAGCATGTCTTATCTCCGAACGGTTATCTTCACGAAACCGGGCCTTTTCAAATCAACTTCAGTTTTCGTTCGCAAATAAGCGAGAGTGGCCTTTATCGTTCTTCCTCCATCATCGGTCGGATGCAGTTTTTTGTCGTTTTTTGCCCCTTTTGAGTAAGCTGTATTCTACTTGTACAACTGCCCAGACAGCCATTAAATGCGCGCACATCAGTAGCTCGAGCTATTGCGTCAAATGAGACGTAATGCTTTCGCTTAAATTTAAAAGCACATTCGGCCACAATGTAAACAGTCTCCTTGAAGCCGCTTAACTCGCTTAATATTGTCTGTTAAGGTGGTGTAGTGATAAAGATGCTCGGCTGCTGTCGCGAAGGTCGCGGGTTCGAGTCCGGCCGCGGCTGTCGCACTTCGGTGGAGGCGAAATCGTATAAGGCCCGTGTACTGTAGAATGTCAGCGCACGTTAAAGAACACCCCATGCTCGAAATTTCCGGAGCTTTCCACAACGGCCCCATCATATGGTTATGGGAAAAAAACCTGAGATATTATAAATAAAGAACCTAATATTGAACTATTGTAAATGCGTAGTTCTGCGTATGCGTGAAAATGTACTACGTCTACTGCAGCAGATTACGTTTACGTGAATCGGTGCCAGGCTGACGGCAGGCTATTAAACGAAACAGCATTTTAAGGTGATGCCATCATTCGTACCCATTATTTAGCACGATATTAGGACATGCACGCGTGAGTGTCGGCTAGCCGTTGTTGTTCATATTTAGAGCCTTTTTATGGGACACCAATATAAAAGGTTCCATTTTAAGAGATAATATCTCGCTTTTGGCTTGCACGAGAAAATGACGCATGCCACACTTTACCACACCAAACACTTCCTTTAATCTACAAAACTTTCAGTCGGATCGTTCACTCACAGGTCTAGTTTGTTTCAGTGCATTCAGCGTCAACTTTATTCATTTTAAAAGTCGTAACCTTCTTTTTTTTATGCACTGGGCTAAGAAATAAACTATGTTTTCTCTAGTGCACGATAAACATGAAACTAGTATTGATTCACTTAAACAAAATAACAACGCTTTACCATAGAAATATTATTGGTACCTTATCACCGGTGTCACACGGGCACTTTTGATCGCGATTAGGGCCAATTCGGATCAGCTGTCTCGATAGCGAGCAGCAATGGTTGCAGCTACATGGTCCAAACTAATTTGTATGGAGTTTGGCACAGACATCAGTCAAATTGCGATCTGCGAGCCAGATCGCGAATGTGTTGATTGCAAAAGTCGGCGCTCTTTCCTGTCCATGTTTCTTCCTTCCATAGTTACGCCGTAACTACTCGTTTTTATGTGCTGTCCAAATATGCTGAGTCTTGATCCTGATCCTGATGGCTAACCTCCCTGTCCTTCCTCTTTCATTCCTCCTCCTTGATCCTGATTGTGCCTGATAAAAATTAAAAGAGGCCGTGCAGCAGCATTTCACCGGGACTGAGCCTAATACGCATCGGCCCTGATCATGATCGAAAGTAACTGCGTGAAACCGGTATCAGATGCAAAAGAAATGATATAGCACTGACTGCGTATGTTTAAGGCAAAACTAGCGCTCACCAGATCCACTGCCGCGCTCTCACAATGTAAGAACGCTTTTCAGCACGCACCAAATAATGCACTGTTCACGATTTTACTGGTTCATGACACTTCTTTTTTCACACTGTAGTAATGAAACCAGGCTGTCAGTGCACTGGTAATACGGATGCCGTGACATAGTAAACTCTAACGATACCCAAGGTCAATTCTTCAAACTTTTTATAAATATTGAAACACTTTATGGCTTTCTAGCCAGGGAGAAATCGCGAAACATTTGAGTGGAGTTTTTTTTTTTTCAGCTTAGCTGACGCAGTTTTTTTTTTTTCTGCGGACAATTGCTGGCTATTCCTCACGCTTCAATAGCAATGATCGCTAAGACTATCGCAGACGCGCAGAAGCAGAACGAAAGTACAGAAACAAGTTTTATTGCCTACTTTCCCAATGCAAAAGCGAATCGAGTCACCCCGAACGACAACCCAGAGAACTTGAATGGGGTCGTTTCTGCAGGCGACCGAAAATAACAGTAGCAAAAAGAGTTGACTTTAGTAGTGTGTTCGCTTCCGCCAACGAAGTTGCTTATTACGCGGAATTTTCGGGCTCTTTTCTTGCGTTTTCTCGATGTTCCGGCGTCTCTCACGGCACCACGTAGATTTTCATCGGCGCCTTAACGACGGCAACGTTTACGGTCACACACAAAGAAAAAACCAGCGAGAACAACATTCCTGCCTTTTGACTCTTAGTTTTCTCAACTTATGTGTTTTCTCGCTCTGCATTTGCTCATTTTATTTGTAGACGGAACGTACGCTTTCAAGGAAGCTGGACGGCAAAAGACCAGCGGGCACAGAAATGGTAGGGGTGCAACCACGACTACAAAACCATTAGCAACGGGCAACCAGATAGAGCACGCTGATAGGAAAGCGTTGAGGTAGCCGCATGGCATTGCAGGAGGCTACTGCGCTCCCAGCTAGATGGGGCGGCACGAACACGATTTATACCCCTCCGGTCAAAGGTGCAACTAAACTGGCCCGTAAGCAGCGTTTGTGTCGTGTTGCCTGCGGGTTGTTCTTTTCCCGCTTCGAACGACCCGTATATCGCTGATAGTAGTGTGTACGACTACTCCGTCGGTGTTTGTAAAGGGGACGAATGATGAAAACACTTCGAAAGCGGCGTGAAGTTGAAAACAAGCACCGATTTCTGAAATCAAGGCACGAACGCAAAACTTAAAGAACGCACTATTAGAGGCCGTAGTGGAGGGCCCCGGTAATTTCGACCTCCTGGGGTTCTTCAACGTGCACCCGAATCTGAGCACACGGGACTACAACATTTCCGCCTCCATCGCAATTGCAGCCGCCACAGCCGGGATTCGAACCCACGACCTTACCACAGCCAGCAATAAGGTAGTAGTGGAGCAAATGATTTTACAAATATTGCAGTGTCTTAACGTAAAGAGCTTGTCTCGCATTAATTCCTGAATGTTCATAACGTTCAATATTTTTTTTCAAAAAAACATACAAAAATATCTTCTATGTGCAAGAAAGAAACCAATAAAGCAGAGTAGGAGGCGTGTGCATCGCGGTCTACGCCGAAAGCTACCTCACGAGTCATGAAATTTCGAGGACCTGCGCCAGAAACTTCTAAGTGAAGTGTATGGATGGGTATGCTGGGTTTAACGTCACAAAACCACCGTAGGATAATGAGAGACGCCGTACTGGAGGGCTTCGCAAATTCTGACCACCTGGGGTTCTTTAACGTGCACCCAAACCTGAACTCACGGGTCTACAGTGGTTTCGCCTCCATCAAAAATGCAGCCGCCGCAGCCGCGGGATTCGATCCCGCGACCTGCGGGTCAGCGACCGAGTACCGTAGCCACTATAGACCTCCGCGGCGGGGCAAGAAGTGAAATCGACAACTCGCTTCCGTGACATTATTTTTTTACGTGAAAACTATTGCTGCTGGTTTAAGGATGATATGCCTCACATTTCCAGAAGCACATTTCTCAATTAATGATTCGGTGATTAGTCACTCATAAGGCATATCCTCACCTTCTGCAAGAAACACTGCGTTAACCTGAATCCATGCTGTCTTTTTGAAAGCCAAGCTTTCAAGGCCCGCGCTTTTACCGTGGGTGCCACAGATAGCTTTACAAGTTAGTTTTGGCGCTGAAGCTTCGATATTATTGCATAATCTGTTACAGGCTGTCATGCGGCCCTACTTTGTCTACGCCAAGGGAAGATCTATCATCGCCCTTAATTCTAATTAGTGCATGAAAAGCACGGACCGCGCAGTACGGCGTATGTTTTCTTCGTAAATATTAGAACTCCTGCAAAAAAATAGGCTTGGTTCCACGGACAGAAAACCTTGTCTGCCAACCAGGATATTATTTTGGGTTTCCATCAAGGAGGATTAAAGAAAAATTGCTGGAGTGGAAGCTCCCGCAATGCCTTGCCAGCAGAAGTGAAGCCACCTTTTGCCACTGCCAAAATGGCGGAAACATGTTCTTTTCTGATAGTGCCCACCTAAAGATCAAGTGACTTTATTATTTTATGTAAACGCTACGTTAGTTCTATTTTAAAAGATAGTTGTTCCCGACGAAATAACACGCAGAAACGAGTATGGATAACTGAATCTTCAAAGAACTTTGCCTCCAATTAGAGGCTGACTAAGGAAAACTAGTAACTGTAAGACGCACTTGGAGCACTAAGTGACCCGAAAAAGTTCCCACATTAAACTCGTTGGGCATGTGAGCGAAACGCTTCGTTTTTAATCGCTGAACGGTGATACTTTATCATGCCCCTAGTAAAATGGCCACCACAACCGCCAACTTGCCAGAGGGACGGCTTCATTTCTGCGCAATCATTTCCACTTCAGCAATTTTTTTAATCCTCCTTGGTTTCCATGCATATACAGCGTGCTTTCTTCCATCCTGACATATAAAAACTGGAATATTGCGGCCCAAAACCACGGAAGATGCTGCAGTGGTGGGCCCCGGCAATTTCGACCCCCTAGTGCTCTTTAAATCGGCCCCTGAGTCCACGCAGACAGGTCGCTAGCATGTGGCCTCCATCGAAAAACGGCTGCCGCGGCCAGGATTTCATCCTCAAACCTTCGAATCAGCAGTCAAGCACTTTGACTTTTATATACAGCAGCACAATGGCGGGTAGTGCCCGACACATCGCATATATTGAAGTTATATTGGTTGGTTTGTCAGCATTCAATGAGCATTCATAACTACGTAATAAATAACCATGCGTTTAGAGACAGGATGGGCGAAGTTCATTAAAATGAAGCCCAAGTTTGGTTCGCTTGGTGCTCAAGCGTACGGGTTTTTTTTTTCTTTTTCTTTTGACAATCGCACACCAGTAGTTATCGAGAGACGTTCTTTTCCTCATCGGTTTCTCCTCGAAAACTAGGACACCGTCGCGTTTCAAAAAAAAAAAAGGTTAACTTCTGGTGGCCTTGCCCGGTATTCGGTGCAGTGATGCTGTGTTAGTCAGGGATATGATCTGTATCAATACCTATGGCAAGTTGGTGAAGTTTTATATTTGTTTTCATTTTTGGGGTACTGCCTAAAAGAGGTGAAGACGTGCGTATTGCTCATACTGTTTGTACAGCTTTTGCACACACACACACACACATATATATATATATATGTGGGGGGGGGGGAGAAGTAGGCGTATGCGTATGCGTGAAATGCGTGGTAACGTGTTACATCACAACTTTTCTTTTTTTTATGAAAGCAAGCAAGCATGGTGACGAAGCCATCGTCAGCCCTGCGCACTTGAACTTGAGAAACCGTGCACCAGCATTAGTAAAAGCTAATTTTTAAATGTTAATATAGGCACCCTTTCTTCAGTGAATCATATTGCCAGACTTAATAAGAAATAGGTTTACATCACCTGATTACCACCTCAAAGCAGTACTGATAACATTTGCGGACTAAGGAGGAGTAGTAAAAAAGGAAGGACAAGGAGGTTACCCAGTTCTCAGACCGGCTGGCTACCCTGTACTGGGGAATGGGAATAAAAGGTGACAGAAAAGATATGTTGAAAGATGAAAAAAATTGACCCGAGTCTACATCATACACTGCAAATTTCGTCGAAAGATGATAGTCTTGGGCCTGGAGAGAGTGAACGAAACGTTTATTTAATGTTCTGCGCGAGAAAATCAGTGAATGGTATTCTGAAGGCGCTGCGTTAGAGTGCCTCGAGCGTATAACGGAGGCGAACAAGCGCATCTAGGCACGTTAAACACGAGCGCCATCTGGCCGTTATCTTCGAAAACGAAGGCGTGCGGCACCGCGGAGAAAGATGCGCGTCGGTCACGAAGGTGATAAGGTGTAGAATGCAAAGCGACGGGCAGGTGCCACCACCGTGTCGTCGTAGCAAAAGCGTTGAAAACACCTTCTTGAGCATCGCGTTGCACTGTCAGCGCAGTGCGTTAAACGCTACAGTCCTTAGAGTTGCTTGCGTGTGCCTCTTTTAGTATAAAGGCAGACCTACAAAACATAGACATGTTGTTATGGCACCTCAGATATGCGCAATATTTGCCTATTTAATTGACAATCGCACAACGATGCACGCTAAATCTTGAGAAATATTGGTGGGCGCTGCGAATGGGGTTGGCCGTTTGGTGCCGTTTAAGGAATCGTTAAGGTGGACAAACTAATGAATGAACAGACTGAAAGAGAGACGTAACTTATCAAGGTATCTGGGACGGCTTTAAGCTCTCCCATAGTACAGTATCAAGTACTGTAAATCGTCAAACCTTTTTTTCTAAACACAAGAGAGACGGACAGACACTTAGACAGACCAAATTTTTTCCGTCGAAGGTCCCGAAGAAAGACTATCATCTTTAAAAGGAAAAAAAAAAGAGCAACAGTACAGTCGACGACACCGCTTACAGTTTGTCTCTGAGGCCAGTTTTCCACAAGAAGCGCAACCATGCCCTCAATGTCTTGCGTGCTGAGGACAAAGAAGCACTCCTCATCCGCGGTCTTATTTACTACCGAAAACTTATACAAAATGTTTTACTCTGATGATGCGTTTACTGCTTCTGTAATTAACAAAAATGTCTCCTTTTATGCATTGTTCACTCAAACAGTGCTGTAGTGTCTACTTCTGAAGTTCCACATTTTGCTCGCATAGAGCAGCCTTTGCTCATGTTTATGCGTAGGTTATGGCCAGGGTGTGTTTTCACGAACGCCTCACAAATTGGCGCAAATCGTGTTTCTGAGTTGTCTTAAGCTGGGCCGTACGTGAAAAATAATGGACCCAAGTTCAGCTTTGTATATGCAGAAAGCTGCGATCGAAGTCTCTACGTTTTCTACCGTGCGTGGAAGAGATATTGACGACGTATGCTTGCGGCACTTGTGTGTAGAAACGTACTCGAAAAGACTGACGTGCTGCAACTTATGAATGATTTGTACAACGCCAGCACCTTCGTAATAAGCAGCGGAACCCCGGCCTCCACGGATAAGATTGCTTCGTTTGAAAGGTTGAAACTTTGATTCAGAATTATGAGACCATGAAGAGAGAGTACATTCTGCATCAACTGAGGCTAACGAAAACTAATCTTTTCGTCGACTCTAACCACGTTCTCAGAAAATATCACTCCTCTGCAAATCTTAGCCCACCTAACTAAGCTAGTTTAGGAGCCAACACGTCAAATGAGCTTGCTTATATATTAAAGCGATAGCTTTAAAGAGCTCGTTTCGCAGAAATTCAGGTGTCGGCGTCATTGGTTCCGAGCGGAAAGTCATCATCTTGCGCTCGAAAGAAAATTCGAGAAAGATTCAAACAAAACTAAATAATAAGGAACTCTGGATCTGTGTAAGGATAGAACCGGGTCGTTTGCGAAGCAAGCAAGTGTTCTACCACAGGGCCACGCTTGTTTTTTTTTAACATGACGTTTAAGAGAATGCGTAGTGAACAAAGTGTCACGCATAGTTGCATTGTTGCAGTTCTATAACGAAAATAGGCGTGCAAGCGCTGCTTAGGGAAAAAAACATGAAGGTTAAAGTCCTATAGTTTAGGAAGCTTTGAATGTACAGTGAAAATAACTTCCTCTGTTTGCAAATGTAGTGAAAGTAACTCACATGCTTTCCAAACACACGCTTTCTGTATACATGCTTCATAATTCAACATGTAATATCAAAGTAATAATGCGTGGTACAAGCGTGCATTGCGATCGGGCGTCAGAACATGCGATTCTCAGGACTTCATAATTTGAAGTGGGCCACCCACTACAAAGGGCACACACGTCACACGTTACCGCGCCTTTCCATTTAAGGCCTCGTAGAGGGTGAATAGCAAGTTCGAAAATATTTCAGACGCATAATTGTCCATGGTTTAAAGCATGCTACCCATTACCATAATGCAGCCGTATGCGAAAGCTTGACTGACACGAGCTATTTCGAACTTTACGCACTAGGGACAGGTTATTGCTATTGTGTTCAACTTTTACGGGTGAAGCTTAAGTACTCCCCAATTTTTTCACCACCTAGCAACTATGAACGACCGGAATGCCTGAATGTATGACAAATGTCATTGTTCAGCATACAGCAAAAAGCAAGCTTAAATCAAACTAGTGGTTTTAAACGTATCTGCTTATGAGTTATCATAACGAAAATCGAATAACAAGAAATATTATGGCATATCAAGTTGATTCGTTTCAGAATTCATGCAGTATGTTCGATCATAAACAATTTAGCAGGACTCGTGGATATTGTATCTACTTAGCACAACGTGGTAATCCCTCGAAACTCTCTCACATTCTCACACACTTCCTCTCACAAAAACACACTCATAGGACTTTCGCTTCTTGAGTGGAAGCATGTGTGAATTTGAGAGTGTTTCGAGGGAGAACCAAGTTGCGCTAAGTGCTTAGAATATCCACAAGTTAACTTGCCCAACAAGTTTTTCGGAGAGCTCGAGGACATTTCTGGTTTGCAAATTAAACGTCTGAAATTCCTGCTCATGAGCTACACGAACGAAAAAAGCAGCTTTGGTTTGTACCCGTGTTCATACTCGGAATCACACTGTTAGTCTGAAATATCTGCGCAAATTTATACAATTTCAAGTGTGTAATGTTTATCGTATACAGCAATTCACGATCGAAAGCCACCACCCGTCAACTTTCTTTTCAGTGAATCGCAAAAGATACCTCCCTCTCACCGTTGAGTGGATGCTTTCATATTTTTCTTTAAGTGCCCATGCGCGTTCGATGGAACAAGGCCAGACGCAAACGTTCGAGCTGCCAAGGTACCGCAACAGTGATCCAGAACTTTGTAAGTACTTTTCGCATGCATGCGACGAAATTAGCCTGACACGTTTTTAATAGATACCTATGGCACGCACCCAGTGATGGCGAAAGGAAACAAGCAGCTATTGCAAGACAAGAGCGTCCCATCACTCGGAGTGGTATGCTATTTTGTCAATCATAAGAGTCTTTTTTTTTGTCGGTCATGGACTTGTGAACATAATTAGTTGTTGCAACTAAAACGTATTTTCAATTGAGTTTATTCCGTTCAATAACGCAGCAGATGAAACCCCTGAGGTTATTGAACTTGCGGGTGAGAATATTCTGCGCAACGTAAGTGACGATTCACAGCAAACTAATAAAGCGGGCGAGGCAGTCGTATATGTCTGGTGTTTTCATAATGCCGCAAAAAGCGAAGGATGAGAACGTTCGTTCGCTTTCTTAAGATCTGCGCTTGTACTTCTACACCTTTCAATCAGTGAAGGAGGCATTGTTCCTTGGTCCTGTATTCCCGAAGCGCTCCATAGACGCCCCTTTCAAAATAAAAGCTACACAGTTGCACACAATGCGTAAGGTGCATGAAAAAAAAAGCGATGAAACGATGGCCGCTGAACGCTCGCGGCCTGCGAGTTAAGGTGCGTACGAACGGGACCCCGGGACATGAACGTGACCGAGAGGGACTCGCTCCCCATTGTGGCAGTTCCTTTTCTTTCCCAACCGACCTGACACTCCCTTCCTCTCGCTAACGCCCTCGATCCGTGCGTGCTGCCGTCGGCGTGCTCGGACGATTACGGTCCCCTTCGGCACCGGTTTTGAGCTGCCTGCCATTCGGAAGCAAAATCACAACCAGAGGAGGCACGCCTCCTCTACGGGTTCATTACCAGCACTCGCGAGAAACACCGACCGGCCCATTCGCAGAGTGCTCGATGCTCGCGCAACAAGCCGCGCACCGCGTGCCGTCTATAAATCGAAGACAATTAGTGAACCATTTAATAAAATACACACAAGCGATGGTACGCGTGCGCCCAGCTGCTCGCTACGGCACCACTCGAAAAAGAAAGATGAAATAAAATCACGCGCAACTTGCCAAGCAAATTCAACTGCAAGAGTCGCGCGCAAGTACAGATAGAGACGAACCCTACGCTTCATTTGCTTCGTGGGCGTCGAAATGGGCTTGTTCTCTAACGACGCAAACCTTTTTCCGGGAGCTCCTAATGGTGCGGGCGGTTACAGAAATTCGTGTATTCGTTTTCTTTATTTTGCGTCTCTTGGCAGGCGTGAGACTGTTCCTTCAGACGTGTCGTGACGTTGCTCTATTCTTCGCCGCTGGTGAAATGCGTCTCATAGTTGTGCGTGAAATGGTTTGAGGCGTGCAGCTCAAGAAAAAGCTCTCAGGTGAGGGCGGGATTGCGTCAATCATGACAATGACCATGCATTGGGGCTAAATATTCGCTGCGTGAACTTAGAAAGCAATGGTTCGCCGTGTAAAATGTGGCGCGCTAAAAGAGAAACATTATATATACATTGTAGGAAATTAGCGCCCGGTAAGCTGTCAGCAATTGTCCGTCCTTGATTGACGGTAACCATAAAATGTCAGAATGGATCACACCTTACCTGTCACAAACACCAACAGTATGAGCAGGCTGGACCACCCGCCACCAGTGTCCACCAGTTTGTGAGCCATCATTCGCAGGGAGCGTCCTCGCAGTCGGTCTGGACGCACGTCAGAGAACGGCGACTCTCGCTGTCACTGCGTCCATCGAGGTGATTGACAAGCGAGAGAAGCGAGTTCTTGCTCCTTCTACCCTCAGTCGTCAATGCCTACACTTTCGCACCCAATCGTCCGACCAGCACAAATGATGGGTCGACAAACGACATAAAAAATAAAAAAAGAAGAGACACAACACTTCTTCGGCCGCTCCGGGCAGAAAAGCCGCTGACCGAGTCACATGGCGAACGCTTGTCCAGCTTCGCGAGTGCAAACGCCGGGCGCTGTCACGCTTGCGTCACGATCACAACGACGAAACACCGCGTCAGTAGGATGAGGCCCTGACAAAGCGCGCCAACAAAGCTGGGCTTCCGCGAGGAGTCTCAAGAAGTGTCTGGCCGCACTCACATGTTCCCGAAAGCCGGCGTGACACAACAACAATCGTGGCGCTGGCGGCGCTCCGCGTCGTCGTCCCTTCCCGAAAAAGCGCGCGCTCCCGAAGCGCTCCGCTCCTTTCCTCCCGAAGCGGCGCGGGAGTTTGTGCGAGCAGCGAACGCGGCGCCGTGTTGCGTGGCGCGCCACTTGCTTCCCTCGGGATCAGCGCGCGCTTTCAAAACTCGCGTGTCCGGAGCAGCGGCGCGCCGGCAACCGGGGACGCCTCCCCCAGCCGGTGACGTCACCAACGCGTGCGCAAAGGGAGGCGCCGGCCACTTGGAGACACTCCCCACCCCCTATATCCTTCACCTCCAGCAGCACAGCACACCCGTTCCCTTTCCCTTTATCCTTTTTCCCGTTTCCTTTCCTCCTGTCCCAACTCCTTACTTGTGTCGGCGCGTCCCAGACTGTTCTTCGTCGCTCGGCACGTGTAGTCGCCTTCTTCCATTGTAGCTGTGGTTAAGCCATACGTTCCGTGTTTCGAATTTTTTACCGAAGTGAAAAAGGAACGCGGGAAGCCCCGCCGCTTCTTTGTTTGCGGAAGCTGCCCGCGGAAATAAAGGTACATTGTTTATTGTTATTGAGATGCTCTCGTTATAGGAAAGTCTTCGTCTATCAAATGGCAGACACCTCGTTATTAGTAATACATTTCTAATATTTGAAAATAGGAACTCTGGCTTATGATGCTATGAAAATGCATTCATATAAGTTTCGGGAAAGTGTGGCTAATGAAGAGAAGGAAGAACGGCAAGAGAGAAGGCTGGGAGTTCAACCAGGTACATGCTCGGTTTCATGCCACAAGCTGGGGAAAGGGGAGCATAAAGATGAGAAAGAGAAAATAGAAGGGAAAAGAGGAGTAAACTGTCAGTACGTGGGCTGACGCGTAAGAAGCGATGGTACTATGAAAAAGTCAAAGGCGTTATTCACATAGGAATGAAATGTCTCATACGTTTCATAATGGTTCTGTGTGGGATAGAGATTAAGTTAAGAAGTTAACTGGCCGTGCTTTTATTTTAACTTTTTTAAAGCGCATTTGGTCATATCATCTTTCCTAGCAAAGCATTATATGTTCACAATATCAGAGGGGGACTTTTGCTAGATAACTTGCAGAAGAAAGAATATCGGATGCACATCAGAACGACTGTTTCTAAAGATAGCCGCTTTTCTTCATTTCCTTCAGTGTTTGAATATTCTTACTGTTGTCACTGCCTTATACGACTAGGCTTATTATGGCGTCCAAATTATACTTACAACGTACAAGTAATTCGGCTAGAAAAACTACGCTATGGGTTATCAAACTTTTTCAATTCTCGCGATATCTCCCTAGCCACTTTTACGCAAAAAAAAGAGAAACGGCAACAACGAAAGGTCATTATTACTGGAACATAATGAGCTCCCGTGGAAAATATTGACTTCATAAATAAGTTACAGATGCTAAGCCCAAGGAGGGGAGTCTACCATAAACATTTTTTTGTTCGGATACTTTAAATTATGCTACGCCCTACAATCAGCAATAAAATACATTTTTTATTGAAATGCCAACTATGAATCCGTCACCTGTTTCACGGCATTGAAGAAACATCGCGTGTAGTTTAAAAATTTAGGTTCCAAGGTTGTGCCAACGCGTTTAAAAGTCACGTAGTTAAAAAAGTCACTGCTTTGCCGCAAAGGCGAAGCAATGAACGTGATAGGAGCAAATTGGAAGGTGACGCAAAAAATTGCAAGCAGATCGAAACATATCCCGCGTTGCTCATGCACAAATAACGCACGAAATGTACTCGCAGGTACAGATGAACGCGAACAAGTGTCTCAGTGGTTACTTCACTGTGTGTGAAAAGCGCGCCTTTTTCGCTAACGGAGACTGTGCAGCGAATGCAGTGACCTTTGTGCGCCCGGTAACTACATCATAATCGTTCCGGTGAAAGCCCAAGGCGTACGATTGCACACGCGAGCTTGTACGCGTGGGAGATCACAGCGCACGCCGCCGCGTCGTGAAGATATGGCGACACGCGCTCATTGCGCCATCTCGCTGGTAATGCTGAAAACACGATAATCAAAGCTCCACGAATGAAATTTTGATCGCTTCCTATGGTATAGCATTGTACCAAGTCAAGTGTGCGACACTCCTACCCTATTTTTGCTGTTGTAACAGCTTGAGAAGCACTTAAGCGAGATACCTGAAATTGGAAAATGGTCAAAACATGCTGAAGTACTGGCATTTGTCAATTTTCTTCTTGGAGACGTCGTTGCAGATACTAGCACGCCAAATAATATGCTTCGTTAAAATTTCTGAGTAAGCAAGTGGACCTTCCCTTGCCAAAAAGCCTGTCTATAGCACGGAACTATTGTTTGCCAGTATTTTGCACTGAATTTCTCTTCATGCATATCACTTCGTGAGAGCTGCGCCAAGAGTAATTTTGCTCGTCATTCAACAATCCGGCGCATTTGCTCAAGTTAGAGAGCTGACCCACTAATAGAGCAAATTCATACGCACTACCTTTCCTACATACGAGAGGGATGGAAGTCAATGAGTTACCATGAGGAGACTGTAAAACTGATGATTGATGAGATCCACGTAAAGCCTAACTTTGATTACAATGGGTGAACGACAGTAGGAACAGCAGCTCATTCTACAAAACCATAAGAAATTCGTAAGACACTGGTGAATTTAACTAATGAGCAATATTTTAAAATTACCTTAGGACAATTTTCTTGTCATAGAAACCCAGAAAAAGGCCTGTTACTTCAACATTGAAAATTTCAGGGATTCAGCTTGGATAGTTTTTTCCTTTCGTCGGTAATGCCTGAACAAGCAGAGCTGTAAATTGCCGAATTAAAGTAGTAATAATTCACAAAATATTCGTCAGAATACTAAGCAACATCGCGTGGATATTAGGTACATGGTAGGCTGGAAACCCATTGAACATTGCTGTTCTACACAAGAACGACAAAAAAAAAAAAAGTTATTTACTCACAAACGTACATTGTTTTGTTTTGTCAATTTTTTGAGCCTGTATCTCTTTTTAATTGCTTTACTTGCAATATCTCTTCATATAAACTTTGTATAACGCCTTTTTAAGAGGCTCAGCAATTTTTTTTGTTATGTTGAAAAGTTTTGCCGCACTGCCAGTACAACAAAGGCTTGTACCGCAAAAAGGCTGCTTTTTTCCCACACTGTTTTCGTTGTTGTGCAATAGTGCTTCAGACTAGGCAAAAATACAAGCTGCCATTGGAAAGTGGAGAACGTAAGCTTTCTAATGAAATACAACTCACATCAATACAATGAGGGCAGTAAGCGTGGTACGTCAGCAAGCAGTGACTAAAATGCGGAGCGGGTGCAGCCGTAGGGGGACCGCCGCCTCAAACGGAATCAGATTAAGCAACATTGCTAGCGTGCTTGCACATGAAATACAGAAGACTTACGCTACAGCAAAAGATATAAACCACACCATAATGTTCGCACATTTCTTTATTCATTTATTCTAAGAGTTCCCACGGCTAAATCAGTGTTGAAGTAGCCAGTAAGTATAGATTTATTGTCATGACATTATGTGATTATAACCTGGGTTTACTGCCGCGTTATCGTGTTTATGGGTCAGTTCAGGGACGCGAGAGTCAGCGCTAAAACACGTGCACTCTGCAAGGTTCTTTTTTCTTGCTTCCCCCATGGACACCTCGCACTCATAAATGGTCGCATCCACGATTGTTTCTCCATTACGCGGCCGATCGTACACATTAAAATGACTGAAACTTGGTCGAGTTCTCAATACACGGGAATATAATTGCACGGCGTCACAGAAGGAAAGCTTACGAAAAGAACAGACAGAACGTGCACTGATTTTAGACGTAATTGGCACCTTACATCCTGGGCGAACTACCAATCTGCGAACCAACCCGTGCTCAATAAAACTTGCTTCTGTGTGAGTTGGTTCACACTGGGAACGAAACAATGGTCGTTCGTGTCGCCTAGTTTGTGTGCAACCACCTTTTTCTTCCAGTCTTTGCTTTTACTTCGGAGTACCGTTGTGACTTGGTTTTACTGAATTACGAGATGCAACTCCACATCCTCCTAACGACACTGTACGTACGAATTTTCGTTCACCGCGTCATGTACTGTATATGCTTTGGTGAAATACCTAACTATATTGCAATAAAGGCAAACATTAATCGCAGGGAAGGTATCTGTAGTTGGCGGTACCCTTCGAAATGCGTTATAAGGTGCCACCGTTCTCCGAGACGTTCACATCGCTACAATGATCGCCTTAACACTTCCTAATTTCTCAAACACTGATTTGCATGACAGCCCGGTTGATAGTAGGTCTCAATATTATTTGCACATTACCACAGGCCTTTTAACACATAGTGGTGGTGGTGTGATTGTTTCAACAATAAGACTAATGGGTAGTCTCCTTGTGGGCGTGAAATATGAGGCTTAAAGATGACCGTTCATATAGACCTGCCGTGCACGCACTGACGTGGAGACCGATTGACGGCCGGCTCGTACCAAAATAAAGTTATCGACAATTCAGTATTGTTTTCTGGAATACACTGTGCCTAACAAATCAACACATACAAACTCTCAAAAGATACATTCGAACTCGCCGCAACGATACGGGATCTGAGAAGGGCACCCAGAAAAGGGGGCAAGAAACTGGTCTCGCTAGCGCTAATTGTGCGACTCACCCCGTAAATCATCAAATGCGCGCCGCTAACGTAAAACCCGCAGTTATTTTTAAACGGGTTCCTCGAAAACTTTTCGGCTCATTATGCCAATTCACGAAAACATTGGCGCGGAAACGCGCGACGCGGGCGTAGCGAGCAATCCGAGTTCAGGGAATCGCAGTGGCACCGCTTCTGTCTCCGTTTGCATACAGCATTTTTCGGCGCAGTCAGGCCCGTGTAAACAAACCGACACGAAACGCGAGAGCTGGAAGGCGACCAAGAAGGGGCTAATTAAGCGGAAGACGCCGCTGAGAGCTAGCAGCGTCGCCTGTTACCCGAGCGTAAAAAAAAAGGGGGGGGGGGAGCATCTTCGCGCGCCACTCCGGGTAGAGGGGTTGGCGCGGGACTTCCAGCTCGACGACAGCAATGAAATGAACTTGGTGGTCGGCGTAAGAAGAAGAGAGAGCTACTGCGTTCGAGCTGCCTGCATACGCGAGGTTGCCTTGCCTCAGGGAGCGGGTTCAAAGCATCACTTCGGGCACTGTGACGAAGTATGTGTATACAGTTGCCGCTTCGTTGCGGAAGCAGTGGTGCCCGGCTTTAATGTGAATCACTGGTGTACCGAAGAGAACCAACGCGTGCCTGGCAGGACTATCAAAGACAACTGACAAAGAAGTCAGAATACGAGTGCGAATAGAAGCAGGCAGATATAGGCGCCTTGTCGGGACCTTTGCCGGTAGAACGAGTGAGAAATGAAAAAGGACTCATATGACGACTGCCTGAGATGGAGGTTAGGCGACAGCAATCACATAAGAACTGCCTTGACAGGCGAAAAGAAAAGAGAATTTAAACGAAGTGACAAAAAACTATGAATCGAATCTAAAGGACTCAAACTAGGCATGTTAACCTATAAGAAGCCCTTCTTACGGCAGGGTCGCAGCAGAATATAAAGGCTAAAAAGAATCGGCTTCCTGAATCGACATCCTCATAAAGTTTGCCATTTCACCACGCTATTCAAAAAAGCCCATTCATTCCTAATGTCACGCAGTTCCCTACACTAAAGACATGTGGAGACTTGCAAGTTTTTCGCCCACACTATACTTCCATTTTTAAGACAACGCGTACGTTGCGCCCTCCCTTTTGCGCACCTGTCACAGATGATCCCGGTTACTTACCGTGCCAACAGCCAGAGCGATTTTTCATTTCCATAAATTAAAGTAGAACTGAATAAGCAGCTTTAAAAAACTGTGACACAGGCTTTTTTATTTCATTTCGAAAAATATCTTCAACGAAAAGCTATTTTGCTAAAACTATCATTCTTTCTTTGTTTTGGTTATCAGTGATATACTATTTGGCGTGATAGCGTTAAAGAATTCATTTCGCAGAAATACCGGCGTTGGCGTCTGCGTCGCTGGTTGTGAGCGAAAAATCATCTCGTGCGGAACCAAAAAACGAAAAAAAATGCAAATGAAATAAATCATACAATATTCTGGGTCAGGCGGGGGATCAAACCCAATCGTTTGCGCAGCAACCGGGTGTTCTACCACACCGCCACACGTCTGCTTCTGAACGCAGTGAAAATAACTTCCTCTGCTTGAAAATGCGCGAGGAAAGTAACGTTCATTCTTTACAAACACACTTGTCCTGTACACATGCTTCACAATACGACACGAAATATCGCAGGAATATTGCGCGGTACAAGCGTACATTACCATCGGGTGTCAGAACACGTGATTATCATCATGACTACATGATTTAAAGCCAGTCACTCACTACAAAAGCCACACACGTTACTGCTCGTATTCCTTTAAGGCCACTATAGTGGGTGCATGGCAATTTCGAAAAGATCTCATGCACTAGAGAGAGAGAGAGATAAATACGCAAGGAAAGGCAGGGAGGTTAACCAGACGCACGTCCGGTTTGCTACCCTGCACTGGGGAAGAGATAAAGGGGAGAAAAGAGGTTGCAGAGAGATGAGAAGGTACACACAATCACGAGCACACTCGGGGAGCACACACAGTCTACAGGCGGTCGCTCAGGTTTGTTGACTTTAGGTAAAGTAGCAGTGCTTTAGTTGCTTTCTGCGCAACTGAGGCAGATGCCCAAGGTCCTAGTATCTTCTGCACACAAAATGGTCCGGGGTCAAGTCGATTCAAAACCATCCGGAGCTGGCATCGCTGTGTGTCGTAGCAAGCGCAGCTGCACAGGACGTGTTCGATGGTCTCTTCAGCTCCGCAGTAGTCGCATGTAGGAGTATCTGCCATACCAATGCGAAAGGAGTACACCAAGTGTTCGAAGTGCCCACTAGGGACATGATATCACTATCTCGTGCGACTCTTAAAGGCAAAGCTTAAGGATCTTCCAATGTTTTTATTAAAATGTTGCTAATCTAATGTTGCTTGTTTTCTCGCTTTGTTTCTCAAACACTTCTAAAAAAATTATGAACTCTTTAGTGCGAATTTCCCATATGGTGTCCTTGTGTGCTTACATGCGTATCACGTCTTCAAGACGTTACATAGATTGCAATATTTAGGAATCAATAAACCAAACAATATGCCGGCAAAATGTTACCACAAAGTAGAGACGACCTTCGAAAACGTGCTCATTATCGTGACGCTGACAGCAGTAAATCTCAACCCTCTTGTTGACATAACCACGCCAGTGTCACGATCCGTCATGAAGTACACAATATTACCTTAATACCCCGAACGTTCCTGTTGAGACATTTGTTCTTGACCAAGGCCAATTGAGACCAGATGAGTTTCTTTTTTTTTGCTGTTGTTTGTTCTATCTGGTTCGTACTTCAAGAAATTCGCCGATGATTGGGATACCACCTAATGTGAATGCTGAGCACAGCTCCTCCTTGGGCCAACACCAATTGGGCTGGAATTTTTGGCTAACCGCAGTGATAGCAATGTAGGATAAATTACATATCGCCCCAGAAACGGACAGCGCTCAAGCAAAGAGTGGTGCACACCACTCAGTATACATTGCAAGCGACGCGAACAAGCGAAGCCAGCCGCAGCACATGTTCCAGCTCAGCATACGCTTGAGCTCCGGCCGATGACCAGTGGGCGTGACGGTGCTAGTGACAGTTCACTCTCTTTCGTGCTTGCTTGCTATTTGGTTACACCAACGGCGAAGCCGCTCAACGCGGCAACGGGCATCCGAGATCTGCACTCTAATATTCGGGTTCGTTTGTTCTGTTTTATCATTTTCCGTTCAGCTCTGCTGTTTCTTGCTGTGTTAGATGAGTACTTCGCCATTGGACAACGAGAGCAAGCTCTGTAGAGCGTTCGAAGTGCACTGAAGATATTGAACGTGGGTGTACATGACAGCGGCAACCATATAGATAACTAGGAAAAAAATGTTTTTATTGAGATAAAAATTATATGAATACGCCAAGCGCTCTTCAGCAGTCACCGCCATCATCCTCATGATGATTCGTGTAAACTCCGTGTAAGATAACATTGCCCCGGCGCATCGTTTATGTTCTAAATGCAGGTGAAAATGTGTGGTGGCAGTCCATGATCACGGCTCGAACGGATACGAAATGTACCATCTGGGTCCCATCACGCGATAAGTCTGTGGGGGAATAGAGGCAAAGGGGAGGGCAACGGTGGCCTGGCTCAGGCTACAACCACGTGCATTGAACTACCGGGAGGGGTCACGCGCATGCTATTTTGAGAGATATCAAATAGCTCATACTTTTGCATGGGGGTATTACTCACCACTGTATGTACAGTACAAAGGTGGCTTCAATCGCTGAAAGGGCACGTTTTCTTACACCAGCGTTTTGTTGCGATTCGCTGGGTAGGATGCATAAGAAATTAGCAATATGTCTGACATTGTATGACATTACAATTTGTTCCTATCGATTCATTAGTTTACCCTTGCCATTAACCAGTTACTTTATTTTCTGTTTTTCTTTTAAGGTCAAGGTGAATATGGAGAAATACGTTACAGATGAAGAAAGCTGACGCTAAAACAAGCTGCTTATTCAGGTTGCTCGCGAGAAAGCAATTGACGCAACCACGGTGAAAAAAAAAAGTGGTAAATATTGTTACGAGGTTGGTTGCTTCTGAGCGAGATGTATTTGCAGAGTAAAAACTACAGGCAAGAGACACAATGGCTGATTGGCCCAGTCGCGCGCCTGTCAGTCGCACCTCTTCCTTTTCTTCCTCTCCGTAGCAGGACCCCCGGGCGTTGGAGCGCCGTCTCGGCGAGAGTCCGGAGAAGTGCGACAGAAGTAGGGTTTCAAGCGCGAAACATGGACAATGTCAACTAGTGACGAACTTGGTGACGTATTGGAGTGCAATGGCGCTATCTCGTAGGTTACGTCGCTAACTTGACGTAAGACTAGGTAGGGTCCGGCGTATCGGGACAAAAGTTTTTCGGAGAGACCTACACGGCGACACGGTGACCAGAGGAGCACGTGGTCACCTGGTGCAAACGTTATATTTCGATGCCGGTGGTCGTAGCGGGCTTTTTGCATATCCTGTGACCTGGTGAGGCGAGACTGGGCAACTTGACGAGCCATGTGAGCCCGATCAATGGCTTCGCGCGCGTACTCGGAAGGAGATGGCACGAGAGGCAAGGTGGTTTCAAATGGCAATATGGGGTCGCGACCATATAAAAGATAAAAAGGCGAGAATCCCGCAGTGTCATGTCGAGAGGAGTTATATGCGAAGGTCACATAGGCCAACGTTGTATCCCAGTCTCGATGATCATCGGAGACGTACATCGAAAGCATCTCTGTGAGCGTGCGGTTGAGACGTTCAGTTAGGCCATTAGTTTGTGGGTGGTAGGCGGTAGATAGCTTATGGGCTGTAGCACACGATCGAAGGAGGTCATCGACAACTTTGGACAGGAAAGAGCGGCCGCGGTCCGTAAGCAGCTGTCGGGGTGCACCATGGTGTAAGATGACGTCATGAAGAAGAAAATCCGCGACGTCAGTGGCGCAACTGGTTGGCATGGCCTTTGTTATCGCGTAACGGGTCGCATAATCTGTGGCGACGGCAATCCATTTATTTCCTAGTGTCGTCGTCGGAAAAGGGCCAAGAAGGTCGAGTCCCACGCGATGAAATGGTTCAGAGGGGACTTCAATTGGGTGAAGATATCCAGCTGGCAGCAAAGAAGGTCTTTTCCGGCGCTGGCAGAGGTCGCAAGTGGCGACATATCGACGTACGCTGCGGTACAATCCAGGCCAGAAAAATCGACGTCGCACGCGGTCGTATGTGCGGGAAACGCCGAGGTGTCCCGCTGTTGGTGCGTCGTGAAGTTGTTGAAGTATGGCAGGCCGTAGATGACGAGGGATGACAAGCAGAAGCTCAGGGCCTTCAGTGGTGACGTTGCGGCGGTAGAGGATGCCGTCATGCAGCACGAACATACGGGATTCAGCGTCATGGCTGTCAGACTGGATGGCGTCGATGATAGTGCGCAATGACTCATCCCGTCGTTGTTCGATGCGCATATCGCTGACGTCTGTAAACGCCATTACTCTGCTCTCCAGGTCAGGCGCAACGGGATCAGGAGGATCTACCGGATATCGAGAAAGACAGTCTGCGTCCTTGTGCAAACGGCCAGACTTGTAGCTGACGCTAAACGAAAATTCCTGAAGCCTCAGAGCCCAGCGAGCCAGACGTCCAGTCGGGTCCTTCAGAGAAGTCAGCCAACAGAGGGCGTGGTGGTCCGTAACGACAGTGAAAATGCGACCATATAAATATGGCCGAAACTTGGCGACGGCCCAAACTAAAGCTAGACACTCTCTCTCGGTGATGGAATAATTCATCTCCTGGGGAGAAAGCAGGCGACTGGCGTAGGCTATCACGCACTGTCTACCGTGGTGCCGCTGAGCGAGAACTGCGCCGATACCGTGGCCACTGGCGTCGGTGCGAACCTCTGTGGCAGCAGAAGGATTAAAGTGGGCAAGTATGGGGGGCGTAGTTAGGTAGCCGATGAGAGCGGCGAACGCTTGAGCCTGCTCAGGGCCCCATGAGAATGTGGTATCCTTCTTCAGCAAATCTGTTAGTGGCCGGGCAACGTCAGCGAAGTTTTTCACAAAACGGCGAAAGTAGGAACATAAGCCGACGAAGCTACGGACGTCGGATGTAGAACGGGGCACTGGAAAGCTACGGACGACGCGGATCTTTTCGGGATCTGGTTGGACACCATCGGCGTTTACAATATGGCCCAGAATGGCAATCTGACGGTGACCAAATTGACACTTCTTGGAATTGAGTTGTAGCCCAGCTGTTCTGAAGACTGCGAGAATTGCAGCGAGACGGGTCAGGTGGCTATCGAAAGTAGATGAAAAGACTATCACATCGTCTAGGTAACAAAGACAAGTAGACCACTTGTAACCACGCAGGAGAGAGTCCATCATTCGTTCGAATGTGGCAGGGGCGTTACATAGTCCAAAAGGCATGACCTTAAACTGGTATAAACCATCTGGTGTAATGAAGGCCGTCTTCTCGCGGTCCATTTCATCGACAGAAATCTGCCAGTAGCCGGACCGGAGATCTATAGACGAGAAGTATGTAGCCCCGTGTAGGCAGTCCAACGCGTCATCGATGCGTGGTAGCGGGTACACGTCTTTTCGTGTGATCTTGTTTAGGTGGCGATAGTCAACGCAGAAGCGCCAGGTACCATCTTTTTTCTTCACAAGGACGACAGGGGAGGCCCAAGGACTACTTGATGGTTCTATGACACCTTTGTTGAGCATTTTGTCCACTTCTGCTTGGATAACTCTACGCTCAGTGGGGGAGACACGATAGGGGCGTCGGCGAATAGGACTGGCGTCACCAGTATTTATACGGTGCTGAACAGTGGATGTTTGCCCTAGAGGTCTGTCGTCGAAAGAAAAAATGTCGGTATATGACGCGAGAAGGCGATGGATGTCATTGGCTTGCGCAGGGTTGAGGTCGGGTGCAATCATCTTCGAGAAACGATCTGGCCGAGAACAGGTGCTGTTCGCTACTGGAGACTGAAGTAAATCAATCTCGGTGGTGAGCGCTGCTATTTCGAATTCGTCAGCATTAGATACGCTGGCCAAGAACATGCCACGAGGAAGCACTTGAGGGCACAAGCTGAAATTGAGAAGTGGAAGCGAGGTACAATTGTCAGTAACAGTCACAAGCGTATGGGGAATGGCAATGTTGCGGCTCAAGAGGACGTCGGCGAGAGGAAGGAGGACATATTGACCATCGGGAACTTGGGGCTGTGCGGTCAAAACGACGAAGGTGGCTGCCTGAGCTGACAGCCGCACATCCTGAAGAGAGCACAGGCGCGGCGGGGCAGTGGGGGGGTCAGCGACTATCTGAGGCAACTCTAGCTGAAGAACGCCTGTAGCACAATCGATCAGAGCAGAATGATTCGACAAGAAGTCCAGGCCTAGGATAATGTCATAAGGGCAGTGGTCAATCACGGCTAAAATGACAGAAGTAGTGTGGTCCTTTATACGTAAGCGGGCAGTGCACAGACCGAGAACCATCGGCGTGCCGCCATCGGCCACACGGAGCATTTGTGCAGCCGCTGGTGTCAGAACTTTCTTTAAACGTGTGCGTAGGCTTGAACTCATGACCGAAATGCTTGCGCCGGTGTCGACAAGTGCTTGTACAGGTTCGCCGTCTACTTTAACGTCTATTACACTTCGTCTGGTGGGAACGGAAAGAGGATTTGCTGCGGAAGTCGTCAATGCAGCACCACCTCCGGGGGCTGCATTTCTCAGTTTTCCGAGACAACGCGGCCGGAAGCCACGGGGGACGAGAAGCGCCGTGGCTGCGGCGAACGGGACGATGGGCGACGTGTTTGCGGCGATCGAGACTGGTGCCCACGTGGTGAAGGCGAGCGGCTGTACCAAGTGTTCCGAGAATGGTCAATGGCATTGGGCTCTTCGGCAGGTGGAAAGGTGCGGGCGGTATCGTCGAAACGGGTCATATTGGTCGTTGCGCGATGTGCCGAGGACCATGTGTTGCGGCAGTAACGGGCAATATGTCCAACGCGGTGGCAGTTGAAACATATAGGGCGGTCATCTGCAGTTCGCCACTCAGCCGGGTTGCGAGTACGTGGAGAAGACCGTCGGTCGGAGAAGGGCATCACGAAAGGGCGTTCGCTGACTCTAGGCGCGGTGACATGGCACACGGAATGCACTCCGATGTTTTCAAGCTCCCGGCGCACGATGGCTTGAACAAGAGGAACAGTAACAGGAGTGGCATCGGTACTGCGCGAATAGAACGCCGAGGGCGCCATAGCTTCCAGTTCACGACGAACAATGCGTGTAAGGTCTTCCGGCGGCGATGCACGTTGTGGTGTTGACTGGTCCTCGCAAGTAGATGTTGCAGCGGTGTTTGGGAGTCGAGCGAATGTTTGTAGAATGCGGCGACTTTTCACTTGCTCGAACTGACGACACTCTTTGATGATCGCGTCTACGGTGGAACAGCCCTTGCACATCAGGAGATTGAACGCGTCGTCGGCAATCCCTTTCAGAACATGTCCCACCTTGTCACCTTCTGTCATGTCGCTTTCGGCCTTTCGGCAGAGGGCCAGCACGTCTTGAATGTAAGCGAGGTATGACTCCGTAGGGGATTGGGCACGGCAGGCCAATTCCTTTTTGGCGGCGATCTTCCGACTGGCGGTTTTGCCAAACACCTCCCGCATCTTTGCTTTGCATTGGTCCCAGCTTGTGAGTTCTTCTTCATTGTTCTCATACCACACCTTGGCCGTGCCTCTCAAATAGAACAGCACATTAGCCAACTGAAGTGTGGGATCCCATCTGTTCGGCACACTCACTCGTTCAAACATGGCCAGCCAATCGTCAACGTCGACGCCATCGGTTCCGCAGAATGTACCGGGATCCTTGAGAGGCGTGAAAACGTACGGTTGCGACGCCATGTTCGTCGGAGACGCTGACGTTGACGCGGAGGGCTGAGCATTGGCCATGGCTGGAAGGGCGATGCGACGTCCGCTGCGGAGCTCCGTTGCCTGATGGTTACCCAGCACCTCCCACCAATATGTTACGAGGTTGGTTGCTTCTGAGCGAGATGTATTTGCAGAGTAAAAACTACAGGCAAGAGACACAATGGCTGATTGGCCCAGTCGCGCGCCTGTCAGTCGCACCTCTTCCTTTTCTTCCTCTCCGTAGCAATATTTATATGTGAGAAACAGAGACCAGCTAGAAAGATAGAAGGGCGTTAGGGAAGAATGACCAGAAGTAAAACTGGAAAAGGGCAGGAGGATGGAGGAGGGAAGTACAGCCACGAGGATGCCAACATCCAGACGGGTGTTCTTTTTTCCTCCGCCCGAACCAGCTCGTAATTACAAACAATTTCTTGAGCAGCGTCGCAGTAAGCGGGGCTTACCGCTGCTGCCACGTGTACGATGCACCGTTCTACGCGAGTTTTGCCATGATCCTTGCGAAAGGGTCCGAGGCATGTAATGCAACCACGCGATATGGCGCAAGAGGACAGGCAACGCCAGCCGCTGAGCTGTTTCCCTCAAAGAAGTAAAATGATAGAGATGAAGGGAAGTCCCTGTTTTGTGAGAGAAAATGTAAAGAGATCGCAAGAATCAAAACCTCAAAAAACGGAGATGTTGAGCGGAAGTCACTGGGAAAAAGAGGAGTGTCCGATGCGAACGCGAGCAAGTGTTGCTTGTTCAAGCGCCCAAAAAAGTGGCGTCTGGGATATAAGTGGCTTCGGCGCAACTGCGCACCGGATGAACAGATTGACTCGAGGAGTGTTTGGTGTGGGGGGAACTCAAAGCACCCTCTCCCTACCCTACTCCGCCCTTTTTACCACCTTTCTCTCACCCACCCATCTCACACCTCGTGCAAGGAACAGACTTTTCCGCTTTTGGCACGGATGGACGCTCCCGCGTGCGCTAACGTTAGGATGGCGCTTAATTAATTCTTGTCCCCCTTCCACGCCGTTTTTCTTCTTTCCCTCAAATGGTACGTCCTTAATGTCTGCAACTTCTCCGCGCCGTTTCTTATGCTTATTAGCTTGTGCGCTTACATTTAAACCGCATTATGCAATTTAAAGAGAGTAGTTCTCATCATTTAGTCCCAGCTGAGAGAGTCGAAAGTGCATTCATGGTGGAAGCAGTGAAGTGCGCAGAGCATGAACTACGTGCCATAAAAAAAAAAGAAATTTTTTTTTTCTGAACCAAACACCGTGAAAGTTCTGTCGGTACATCGTGAATCCACATGCTCACCAGAGCTGTTTGTTGCATCGGGTTAGATACAGCTTGAAGTGTTTTTCTTTGCAGTTCTTTGTTCATTGATTTAGTATTGGAATACAAAACCAGGATAATTAGCTGCATGCTGCACTGTCGACAGTAAATCCATGAGAGCAGCTTAAACTTTTGCATGAAATCAACATGAGTTTCAAGGATTACTAAGTTATCGCCGACTACATTGACTTGATTGATTGACTTACTGACTTACTGACTGACTTAGTTGGCTTGATTGATTGACTTACTGACTGACTTAGTTGATTTGATTGATTGACTTACTGACTGACTTAGTTGGCTTGATTGACTTACTGACTGACTTGGTTGGCTTGATTGATTGACTTACTGACTGACTTAGTTGGCTTGATTGATTGACTTACTGACTGACTTAGTTGGCTTGATTGATTGACTTACTGACTGACTTAGTTGGCTTGATTGGTTGACTTATTGACTGACTTAGTTGGCTTGATTGATTGACTTGCTGACTGACTTAGTTCGCTTGACAGACAGACAGACAGACAGACAGACAGACAGACAGACAGACTGACTGACTGACTGACTGACTGACTGACTGACTGACTGACTGACTGACTGACTGACTGGCTTGAAACATGGCTTAACTTGGCTTACTAGCACTGACTGACTGTCTTGAAACTTGACTTAACTTGGCTTACTAGCACTGACTGACTGACTGACTTGAATTACTTGAAACTTGAATAACTTGGCTTACTAGCACTGACTCACAGATTGACTGACTTGATTTGATCGACTTGACTGACTTGACACTTGACTTGACTTACTTGAAACTTGACTTGGCTCACTGGCTGACTTGACACTAGAGTTAGTTGAAACTTGACTTGGCTTACTTGACACTTGAGTTACTTGAAACTTGACTTGGCTTACTGACTGACTGACTTGACTGACTTGGCTGACTTGACTTGACTTACTTGAAACTTGACTTGACTTACTGACTGACTTGGCTGACTTAAGACTTGACTTGACTTACTTGAAACTTGGCTTGACTTACTGACTGACTTGACTGACTGATTGATCGATTGAATAATTGATTGCCGGCTTTTGCAGCGCTACCGGCTTTTGTATGACCCATCACAGTCATATGAAAACACTGAATTGAAGAATATAAACATTGCCAGTTCGATTTATTAAGTCACGTTGTAGGCCTGTATAGAAGCAATGTCATAGATATTTCAGTGATTTCCGCCGCAATTGCTTACGAAAAGTCTACAGAGCATACGCTCACCTTAAACGGATTTCTGAAGACGCACTGCAGCGCCACGTTGACATGATTTTGCGTTACCTAGACATAATTAGGGCAATCTCGATAAAGACAGAAATGTATAACATTTATGTATAACAAGCACATATTTTTGGCCCGTCTGAAATACAAGCGCTCGTATTTTATCCGCTCTCGCTCACGTTGCAAGTTTCTTCGCGCTCTATCCCTGAGCACTGTGTACTAGGAACTAGGCCAAACCCCATCTTTCTAAACAGCCCCCTAAGTAGCCCTTTACTGCAATGGTTGCCTGTCTCTGTGGTATGTGTGTTATGTGAAATGTGTGCTTCGTCCTCTCCCTCTCTCTCTCTCTCTCTTTTGCTCCCTCATTGCCCTTTCCCACACGTAGAGTAGCAAACTGGACTTAGGCTAGTAAACCTGCATATCTTTATGATAATATTTTTCTTATCTCCCTTGTCGTAGCTAGTGTTACCAAATGATGTCAACTCCTTTTGTACACTCTCTTAGGAAGGCTATCAACATCGATATCATTTTTTTCTTTTAACGCAATAGCGGTAAAGAGATCGTTTCGCAGAAATTTCGGCATCGGCACTAGTGTCAGTGTCGGTGGTTGTGAGTGAAAAATTATCATCTTCGCGTGACCAAAAGTCGAGAAAAATGTAAATAAAATAAATTATAACAAACTCCGGGTGTGAGTTAGAATCAAACCGGAGTCGTTTGCATGGCAAGCGGGTGTTCTATACTACACAGCCACACCTCTCCTTGTGAATACACTGAGAACAACTTCCACAGCTAGGAAATGCCGTGAAAGTAACTTTCATGCTTTACAAACAAACGAGTATTGTGTACATTTTTCACAGCACAACATGAAATACTGCCGTAATAGTTTGTGGGACACGATTGTCATCAGGCGTCAGGACGATGACATCGTCGTCGTCATCGTAGTAGTAGTAGTAGTAGTAGTAGTAGCAGTAGTAGTAGCAGTAGCAGTAGTAGTAGTAGTAGTAGTAGAAGTAGTAGTAGTAGTAGTAGTAGTAGTAGTAGTAGTAGTAGTAGTAGTAGCCTACAAGCATGGCTTGCACCATTCACTCTGGGGTATTACATAGAATTACCATGCCTTCATAGTTTAAAGCAAGTCACTCAGTACAAAAGGCACAGACGCAACTGCACCCTTAGCGCCATGTAGTGGGTGAATAGCAAGTTCGAAAACATAAAAACTTTACAGAGCAAAAATGGAGCTCAGTTATGAAGAGCTTGGAATGTCAGCATCAACTTGGAGCTGTCCAAAGAGCCTGTGAGGTGATGGTTAGGCTAGGTCTAAATGTCCCCATGCCCCGCCGCGGTGGTCTAGTGGCTAAGGTACTCGGCTGCTGACCCGCAGGGCGCGGGTTCAAATCCCGGCTGCGGCGGCTGCATTTCCTATGGAGGCGGAAATGTTGTAGGCCCGTGTGCTCAGATTTGGGTGCACGTTAAAGAACCCCAGGTGGTCTAAATTTCCGGAGCCCTCCACTACGGCGTCTCTCATAATCATATAGTGGTTTTGGGACGTTAAACCCCACATATCAATCAATCAATAAATGTCCCCATGTGGGAGCGGCCCTCGTTGTCGCCCTAAGAGGTGGCACTTCTCCGGGTCATTAGAGTTATTCGTACCGCACCGTACGAAGTGCTTGGAGTACGCGCTAGGAACAGAGTATCGCTATCCCATTCAACTCTTAAGGGCGAAGCTTAAGGGTCCCACCATTTTTCCTCCTGTACTTGGCTTCTTTGAAGCCAAATATTTACTCCAACTCAAATTCTTCCACGTTACATCTTTGTCAATAATTTGTAGTTATTTATGAATAAAAAGGCATGAAACAAGTTGTAAAAAGTGTTCGGCAAATGAACAAAAAGCAGTCCTCTAAGCAGGGCCGAAACCACCCGCGGTCATAGCTACACGCTCGCCCACTGAGCTCCGCAGGAGTCCGATGAGCCCGCGTTTATTACGCTCTGGCGGAGTGTAATAGAAAACGGTCCGGGTAAAGCCGGCAAAAATATCTCGCCCTTAATACGAAACTGATTGCGCGACGGACCCGAGGCGTGTAAAAACGGCCAGCGAGAGTGAGCAGCACAAACCACTTGACGCCAACAGCGGCCGGCACCCGGCAAGCCATGGGAGCGTCCCGACTGGAAACAACGTCGCAAAAAACAAACATGGCCGGGATCGTAAATTCTCGGGCCCACTTTCAGGGCTTACGCCCACGGCGAGGTTCCCCTATCTAGCATCTACATTTATTTTCCAGATATTTTTTTTCTTTATGTGAGCGCACGCATTCACGCTACGGCGAAGGCTGTTTGTTTTGTCGTTATTTAACGGTGACCACGGCCACGCGCCAACTAACAATAGACCACAGCTGGCTTTCGTGTATAGTCCTGCTCCATCGTTTGCTCGGCTTCTTTCGCTATTGTTCTTAGAGACGGGTCCGAAGTCCCACCATATTTTTTGTTGTCATTTTATCATCATTCTGCCTCGTATCAGCCTGTCAAAAGCAACCTCTTTTTGCTTCAGTCTTTCGCCCCTCTTCCTCTCGTCCGCTTGATTTCACGCTTCCTTCTCGCCCACTGGCCGAGCTATACGTGGTTGCTTGAATCGAGAACGCTTGTTGCATGGCGTTGAAACAAACCGTGACGTTGAAACAAACCGTACACACGCGTTTGCGTTCAGATTTCTTTCTTTTTTTATCCCTGTGCCCCCTTTTCTTTCCTGTTCCTCCAAACTCCCAAATCGGCAGCACCTCTCCTTTCTCGTCTAAGAGATCGCCGGCCGCAACTGAAAGGGGTGCCTCGTATTGGAAGGAAAGACGTTGCCACTCTCACCAAGATTTACGAGTAGGCAGTCAACCCCTCGACAAGTCCTCGGAAAGCAATAACGCCAACAGCGAGATAGACAGAAAACAAGAAAGGATGCGCAATGAGAGCGAACGAGAGAGATAATAAAAGCAGCTCTTAGGGAAGAAAGCATTGCGCAGGTTGCAGGGAACGAATACCGTACAGAAGGGAATGAAATAATAATCACCGCTCTCCCTCATCCCACTTTCTCTCTTTCTCTCTTACTCCATAGTTGACGTGGTGACCGAGTTTCTTTCTGTACTGCACACACCGCCCCCATATATCATAGGACATCGCTTATAAAAGTGCCTCATTATTCGCGCATTTGTTGCCCGACGTTCGTGCACTTTGTTGCTGCGATTTCCTTTTGATTTCCGAATCTGGACCTTCTAGAAAGCGTGGCGCGAGTTCTTTTCAACAGTTTATAACTAAAGCGAGTCATTTATTGACTCGCGGGACGCCCAAAGAGAGGGCCAACAGCTAGAATAGACGCGGAAAGCTAGAAAGTTGCTTTGAGCACCACTTATTTTGAAGCAAGCCACGCACTTCCTAGGGAGTGAGAAATTGATGCGTTCAAAGGCGATGTTTAAACAATTGCTCCTGCCGGGAAGACATTTGTCGTGCCTCAATGGTTCACCGCATTCTAACTTGGTGTTGGAGTATTGATGGGTTGCATTTAAGCCACTACGCTGCCAAAACACATGAAATGCGCTTAAACGTCGGCATTGTGAAACCAGTTTGTAGGCGCCTTTCTCTCCTTCTCTTTCTTCCATCTCTCTTTCTCTCGGGGCATAGACAACTCGAGAATATGTAACTGCTGGTTCCTTTTTTTCAAGTGCATGCTGATTAACATATCTACCCTTTTAGTTTTTTTGGTGTAAATTGATTTCCAAATATCTCCACTATCACTTCTTATTTATGTGATGACGTAGAAACTTTGTTTCCTAGCTCATGACTCCGACTTTTTTTCTGGGATTTAACGTCCAAAAAACCACGATATGATTTTGAGAGACGCTGCAGTAAGAGGCTCCAAAACACTTGACCACCTTATGTTCTTCTCACATGAAAATTTACAGTAAAATATACAAATATAGAGAATGTTTCTAGATGGACGTTGTTGTTATAAAAGGTAATTAATGGTCATTCCTAATTACACCCTGATCTACTTCGATGTTCTTTTATACTCAACTTTCATACTTTCTTTTGTTTGTTTGGCGATTGCAATTATGGAATTCATTGGAAGATGATGGCGTCTAAATTAAATTAGCCATTTTTTTTAAGTGAATCAACTCCGGCAAACATAAAAGGTGAACTCTCTCTTATTCATAACAACGCCTTGAGCGTTCAAGGTAAATTTTTTGAATAAAAAAAACTATCGCTGTGGTCACTATAAACAACACGCTGACATTATCTCCGTGATTGTCCCCATGAAAAGAAATCCAGCACCATTCCAAGAACACTGTTTTTATTTCTTCTATTAATTTCTGCGGCCAGATTTCGAACAAAAGTATTGTACTAATCAAGAATTATCATTAGGTTCTGGCACACTTTCGACAAGGTTTCAACTTTATTTTAGTAGCTTTAACAATGGATGTTCCCGTCATACACTCTAATCTATGCGTCAGGTCGCATTGCTAACGGTGCTTTAGGTCTCATTCTTCTTTCTTAAGCTTTTGCATAATCACCGAAACCGCGCATTTTGCACATATGCCCTTGAAAAAGATATAGCGAGAGCTCTCTTTTTGTACAAACAATGAATCCCCGCTGAAGGGAATGGTGAACAATAAATGAACCATTCTTGGCTGTAGTTTTAAATGAAGTAAACAAAAATCTTCGTGCAAAAAATAAAGTGAAGCCATCCTTGGCAGCGTTCCCCTAAAAATGACACGAGCTTCGCTTTCTGGCCGTTTCTATTGAATTTGCTATCATATGATGCCGGTGAAAAGGAAAAGAAAAAACATAGAGGCTGGAATTTCACACACACGTTTTGAGTCTTTGAGTCCACGAACAAAGTGCAATTAGCCCGCGGCAATTATTGAAACATGTCATTCTACTAGAACCCACGAGTTCAGAGCATATTTAATTTTTTGGTCGTCTTCACTGTTCGCAGCATTTACTTTTCAATAAACTGAAAAATTTGTCTTCACTACCTTTTTTCCCAGCGATGTCTATGCTTGTGTTTTGACATACGTGCATGTTCCCTAAATTCGATGTATAATTACAGCGTTGTGAGAGAGGTCTCGCCATCAGTCAGTCAGTCAAAAAAATATTTACAGCATATCCACGGAGTGAATGATGAAGAGTAGGGCGAAGTGTCCATCAGTCCATCCGCACTTCCGTCCATCCGTTTGTTCTTGCTTTCGTCCGTCCGTGCGTCTGTTCGTGCGACCGTTCATGCGTCTATCCATCCATCCGTTCTTCCATTGGTCCATCCATCCATCCGTGCGTCCATCCCTGCGTTCGTCCGTGTGTCCGTTCAACCATGCGTCTGTCTATCCGTCTGTCCATGCGTCCGTCCGTGCGTGAGTCCCTCCGTCCGTCAAACAATCCGTCCATTCGTCCGTCCTTCTAGTGAACATTCCAAGTACCACTTTCTCGCACCTTTTGGTTACGCGTGACGCGTGACAAGGTTTGACTAAGAGGAGCTTCGCCCCTAAAACTTTATTCGGTCCTGAGAAGACGAGAGTGCCCGCGTCAAGGGGTACCGTCTGCGGGCCGCACCCGCGATGGCGCCGGAAAATCCAGGCTGTCAGCGACTTCGCGGGCTCTCTTTCAGATGTTCTTCCTGTGAACAGCGAAGCTGTTTATGTCGGCCATAAAAATGTATGTGTCCACACGGGAGCAGCCAGCGGTGAGCCAAGGGCCCCACCGGGTGGTTCCCGGCTGGCCCCCAAGTTAGACTTGATT
>NC_134700.1:288866241-288871241 GCF_043290135.1 Rhipicephalus microplus
AAGACCAATTTGTATGGAGATATCTGCGTCGTCTCCTGCACCGCCGTGTTGTATGCGAAGGTCACGTACGGAAGAATGGCGTCCCACGTCTTGTGTTCGATATCGACGTACATTGCCAGCATGTCGGCGATCGTCTTGTTTAGCCGCTCGGTGAGGCCGTTGGTCTGTGGGTGGTACGCTGTTGTCCGGTGGTGGTTTGTCTGGCTGTATGCCAAGATCGCTCGAGTTAGGTCAGCAGTAAATGCCGTTCCTCTATCGGTGATAAGGACCTCCAGGGAGCCGTGACGTAGGACGATATTTCCGACGAAGAACTTAGCTACCTCAGATGCACTGCCTTTTGGCAGGGCTTTTGTCTCGGCGTAGCTGGTGAGGTAGTCGGTAGCTACCCCGATCCATTTGTTTCCAAAAGCCGACGTCTGGAACGGCCCCAGTAGGTCCATAACAATCTGCTGGAAAGGTCGGCGAGTTGGTTCAATTGGCTGCAGAAGTCCCGCCGGCCTTGTCGGTGGTGTCTTGCGTCGTTGACAGTCCCGGCATGTCCTCACATAACAAGTGACGTCGGTGGTAAGACGTGGCCAATAGTATCTTTCTTGTATTCTCGCAAGCGTGCGAGAAACACCGAGGTGCCCTGCTGTCGGATCGTCGTGCAGGGCCTGCAGGAGTTCTGGTCGCAGAGCTGAAGCGCGGCTCGACGCGACGCGTCGAGCTGCAATCTTATGTAGTCACACCACAAGGAGGTACTTGGCTCGAAGTGGTAAAAAGTTTTTCCTTTGTAGAATACCGTTTCGCAGGGAGAACGACGCAAGTGCGCGCTTGAATACCTTCGGGACTTCGGCGGTCCTGCCTTCGAGGTATTCTAATAGGACCTTAAGTTCCGGGTCGGCCCGCTGTCGTTCAGCGAAGTCGTCGGTAGTTATCGTTCCCAAGAAGTAGTCGTCATCCGGGTCGTCGGGTGGTGGTTGGTCGACAGGCGCACGAGAGAGACAGTCGGCGACGGAGTGTTTCTTGCCGGACTTGTAAACGACGATAATGTCATATTCTTGAAGTCTCGAGCTCCATCGTGCGAGGTGACCTGAAGGGTCCTTCAAGGTGGCTAGCCAACACAAGGTGTGGTGTTAGCTCACAACTTTGAAGGGCCTGCCATAGAGGTAGGGGCGAAATTTTGACGTAGCGCAGATGATGGCGAGGCACTCCTTTTCTGTTGTGGAATAATTGGCTTCTGCTTTGGATAGCGATCGGCTGGCGTAACTAATAACCCTTTCAAGTCCGTCAGCCCTCTGCACAAGAACGGCGCCAAGCCTACGCTGCTTGCGTCAGTTGCGTCAGTGTCAGGCTCAACAGATCGTCAAGGCTGAAGGGGTGGCCATTTTTTTGGAGAGAGAGAGAGATCTTCCAGCATTTTCTCTTTCAGCGCAGATGTTTGCCGTGCTAGGAGCCGTGCCTGTCGATTTCACTTGAGTTTCTGACTTTCTCGTCAGATTTTGCACTGTCCTTCGTGAGGACCTTCGACGATGACGGCGCCTTCGCCTTACGTTTTGCGCAGCTTCTCTGTGAGTCGAGTTGTCTCGCACCATTTGCCTCAGAATATAAACCTCTTTCTTAATCTGAGGACAGTCCTTGGAGGAAGCACTGTGAGCTCCTTTGCAGTTGGAGCATTTCAACGTAGTTGAATTACAGTCGTCTTCTGAGTGGTGTTCAGCGCAGCGAGTGGTGTTCAGCGCAATTTCTGCAAACGCCCTTCACGTGGCCAATCTTCTGGCACTTAAAACACTGCATAGGCTTCGGAATAAATGGGCGAACCTGACGACGGAAATGGCCAACCTTCACGTAAAAGGGAAGACAGTCACCCTTGAATGTTATTCGCACACAACAAGAGTTGTCTAGGCGACCAGCATGCACATTGGCGTTGTTTTCACTCACTGGTTTTATCAGTACAGGAAGATCTTCATTGGCGATTTCAGTGTCTATGTCATAGATAACTCCTGTTACGGTGTCACCATTCGCTGGTATGGTGGATCGGACTTTGTTGTTTCCCAGCTCCGACACATGCTGTAGCGTGTTCAGTGCACTCGGGTTCCTCACGTCGACTGCCAAAATATTTTTCCTCGTGTTTATCCTGATGTCCGTAATCTCGTTAGGCACAATGTTTTAAGGTACAAGGGCAGTGCTTGCCTGTTGAGGAAGCGTAGATTGGCAGTAGTAGTCTGCGGCACAAACAGAATAAAGTGAGGCCATCGCTGAGGCGCTGTCCTCACAGTGGCTGTACTTGATGCGATGATGCGTTCATGATTCTTCGTTTGGCCTTGCGGTAGAGCACAGGTTCGAAGCCGTCTTCCGAGGATTCGCAGTCTGATGCAGAGTACAGCTCGGTGTCCTCGCTCTCACTAGATGGATTACCACGCTTTCTTGAAGCAATGCCCGTGGATGAACTGGTACTGGGTGGGATCTTCGGGGTTTGTACATCCATGACCGCGATGTAGGGGGCTGGAGACCCCGCTGTTGCGCTGTGGAACGCAGAAAATACAGCACAGACCGCAAGATGTGTCCCACAACAGAATCCTTAGACGGTCAAAGTATGTACAGAAGTTCCTAAGAATATCAAATACTAACAGTGTCAGTAATGCAATAGCAATTTTATACATCAGTTTGAACTTAGTACGCACTTGACACGTTCAAGGCCAATATTCCGGACTGTTGATGCAACATATTAAAGATATGGTTGCATTAACCATGGCGATACATCGTATTTGTGGACGCTATTTATTTTGAGAGTAAAAATATTCATGTTACCACTTGTATAATTTTTTATAATCAAGTAAGTACGTGACAAAAAATGTGACGCACGGAAGAGTAAAAACACAAGACAACTGAGGACAGCTGCTTGTTCTTTTTCAGATTCGCAGTACCCTAGGGGCTCGGCTCATCGGCGTCTAATTGTCGTCACGGTGTGTCATGTAGTCATGGCCCACTATAAAAACGGGTGTGCACAACAATGGGCGATTCCCACAACTCATTACTGGTTCATTAAAAATGAAAGCGGTACCAGTTAGCCCAACAAATATCTGACGGAGGTTTATGGAGCTGAATGACCATTTTTTACGCGTGATAGGGACAGAAACCCGGCAGACGACAACGACGAAGAAAAAGAACCAGAACGAGAGCAACAACAACAACAATAACAACAACAAGAAGAACAACAACAAGAACAAGAATAAGAACAAGAACAACAACAAGAACAAGAAGAAGCACTAGGAGAATAAGAACAAAAACAACAAGAACAAGAAGAACAACAAGAACAACAACAACAAGAAGAACAACAACAACAAGAAGAAGAACAACAACAACAAGGACAGCAAGAAGAACAACAACAACAAGAACAAGAACAAGAAGAAGAACAACAAGAAGAAGAAGAAGAAGAAGAAGAAGAAGAAGAAGAAGAAGAACAAGAAGAAGAAGAACAAGAAGAACAACAAGAAGAACAAGATTAAGAACAAGAAGAAGAACAAGAACAAGAACAAGAAGAAGAGAAGGAACAAGAAGAAGAAGAAGAAGAACAAGGAGAAGAAGAACACGAAGAAGAAGAACAAGAACAAGAAGAAGCATTCTAAAGCAGTTTTCCGACGATGTTAGAGGAGCGGCAACACTCTTACCCACATATCCAGTTTCAAGCTTGGCATCATTAGTGCCCCATCCCAGAAATCTCTCTCGAAACACTGAAGGCTTCTGCTAAGAACACTGCTGTAAACTCTTTTGCCACGCTACGGTTTAGTCATGTAGTCATACCAACTGGCCCAACTTTTGCCAGCATACATTCTTTTTTTTTCTCATTTTACATCCTTCCCCTGGCTTTCGCGTGAGTGATCTCGAATAAACACGCTTGCAACACACCCCTAAGGAGACGTCACTCCTGCTTCCGCATGATCGTGCCGAAATTGCAGTGATCGGCGCTTGTGTTTCGGAAGCGAAGCAAGTGATGAAAACGACGGCAATGACGATGAAGAACAGGACGAGCACATTACGTGCCGATTCATGTTGGTGTGCGTGCGTGCGTGTTTGTATGTGTTTCTTTTTCCTGGTGGCATCGCCGAACTACGCGAGCAGGGGGTATTGCATCCCGGTTCCGTTCATACAGCTTCCATTCATAACGGAAGGAGGTGAAGTGGGTGGAGGCTAATTCAGGTGCTTTGTTTTCTCGGTTTTTTCATTCTGAGGTTTGGTTGCGACGCGCGAAACAAGTGAATTTATGCAGGCCATAAACAAGGCTAACCCACATTACATCTTCCTTCATTGGCGTGGCAACCAAGAGGCGAGGAAAGCTGCTTGCGATTCCTAGAATGAATGCAACACTGTTGCACTCATTGTAGTTGTATTGTTTTGCGGGCGTTCGCCTCGGTCGGTTTCCTTGTTTGCGTCATTGTGTCGCATTATGAATTCGTCCCTTGACTCCAAGTTGGCGAAATGAAGCAAGCATTAAAAAATGAGATCTTCAAGAGGCAACGCTAAAAAGAAAGAGTATTGAAACGAAGTCTCCACACACTCTCTCTCCTTTTTTTTTTTTTTTTTTTTTACAGCCGTGAACCGAGAGTGACTTCCTCGCATGGCGAAACTGAATAAGAACGCGGCAGCGAATTCGGGAACGCCAATCAAATTTGGCTCCGAAGAAACAAAATAAACGCAACCCTCCTCATCCTTTATTTTCCCTACCCACTTTTATTCCTCGGTTCATAGATCCTTACGGCTCGGCGGCCCTTCGAGCAGGGTAGTGCTTTTGTGCTCGCATGCCAGCGGCGGTCGACTCGCTCCTCTCGACAGCCAGCTTTTTTTCTCCCGAGTTCTCCTCCTCCTCAGCCGTTTTTCTCAGTCAGTGGTTGAAGTTTAGAAGAGCCTTCTTCTCTTCCCCCACCGCCACCTTTTTTTTATCGAAGTAGAAAAACAACGACAATATGCAGGAGAAGCTGAGATAAGGAGTAGAGCCGAAGCGTACCTCGCTGGCTGGCCAT